>NC_056737.1:1825280215-1825282715 GCF_019279795.1 Protopterus annectens
TCTGCAATTTAGACTCTGTAGCTTTAACATAATCGGTTTGTTCCATAATAACAAGCCCTGTACCTTTGTCTGCTTTTATGATTCTTAAAGATCTCATTAGTAAGGTCATTTAGTGCTGAAAATTCTCCTGGTGTCAAATTAAACCATTTCACAGTAGTAGTACTAGTCATCTGTCTGACTTCCACGGTGGTGCAGCGGTAGCATTGTTGCCTCACAGCAAGAGGTTCTCCCGTTCGATTCTCAGCTGGAGTGCGGGGAGTGCCTTCTGTGTGGAGTCTGCATGTACTCCCTGCGGTTGGGTGGGTGTTCAAAAGACATGTTTAAATGGGCGTTCCTTGGTTGGAGGTTGGATGTCGAGTCGGCACCTTGGCGTTGTGAAAATCTACTGCCAATCATTAGCGGACTGGAGTTCTGCTGTGGCGACCCCTAACTGGAAAAAGCCAAAAGACGACAACAACAGTACTAGTCATCTGTCTAATATCCGATTCGCAGACCTGTAAGAATGTGCTAAGGGAACTATTCAACCAGGGTTAAACACTATTTCTTTTCAGGGGCAGGTTATTAACAGTGGTTTCGTCTGTCGCCGGAGTGTCTCTTACATTCTGCAAAACGACATTAAAACCGTTTCATAAAGTCAGTATTGTCATTGTTTACATGTTAAAAAGCATTTTAAGTTAAGCTTCCTAATGTACAAGCACAGGTCTATCAAAACATCTGCTACTGCTAAGTGTGCACATTGTGCTTGTATGTATGCAAGACCTTTATTTAGTAAAGGCTGGTGATCTGATTACAGCACTCTATTTGAAAGATTAAAAGCAGACCTTTTCAATACATTCAGGTTACTATTAACACCAGAATCATCAGAAGTGGCAATTCTGTTTAATAAATCGGAGCACGGCTCCGGGTTGTCATAGGGCGACCCAGATTCTGAAATCTCCATGAGCCTCTGCCCCCTCCCTCTGAATCCATTCTCTGTGTCTGGGCAGAGGTCTGTCTGCATCCTGCCTGGAGATGATAAAAAAAAAAAAAAAAAGGTTGAGGTAATTCATTCAAGTTCTGAACTACCTGTGAGGTGTTATCACTGACAGCTGCAGCAGGATTAGGAGGTGAAAAGACAAGAGGTTCCTTGCAATTATCTGGTGCATTAGGAATGAAGTGTGAAGAGAAACTTGGTCTGTATCCCTTGTGCTGCTGAAAACTATTTATTTGCCTGTGAAAATGATTCAGTTGTCTCTGAAAATGATTCAGATGTCTCTGCAAATTAGGAAGTTTGAGGATACTGTCACTGAAGAAACTGCTGGATGTTAATTGTGTTTCACTGTTGCAGTCATTACATTTGGGTAATCTGCTGGCAGATGGCCCTCAGTTGGCCTGATTAACAAAGTGTTGGATCCTGCGTCAGTTGCTGTCCCTTCTTCCATGACGTCAGGTCGTCGGGTATAAAACATGCAGCCGACGCCATTACATCAGTCTGTCTAGCCGCACGGTGCCCGAAGCAGAAGCAGTTCGCAAGTGCAGGTCGTCCGACTCCTGAAATTTTTGTTTTCAAGTTTCAGAACCGAACTCTTCAACTAAAAGCCAAGTACCCCATTGGAGTTTCAGAACCGAACTCTTCAACTAAAAGCCAAGTACCCCATTGGGGAAACTTTTTTTCTTGCTCCTTACCTGTCAAAGTTAATAATTGTATTACTTTTGGGAAGCAAATACCTCATAATGATTTTCATTTGTACTGTATTCTTTGCCTAGGCCCTGACCACGATGTACCTTGCTGTCGGTTTTGTGCTTTATTTAATCAGTGCACTATCTGTCGTCGGTACATTTTTGCTTCAAAATATTTCAGTTATCTCAAATTATCCAGAAATGGCATCTGTTAGCCATCCAACTACCGAAATACCGAAAAAACGCAAAGAAAAAGACTGCCTGCGACGCTTCTCCTAAGCCAGTTCGCCGGTACTCAGTGAGGTGCTTTCGCAGCCCCTGATATTCACTACTTCTGATTTGCAGGCCTTTACTGAGACCCATTCGGAGTCCGGTATGCCGAGAGATACTTCACATATGGACCCCGCGGATGTCTCTACTTGGATGGGTCCAGAGTTGCTGAGCAGGCACAGGCTTCTGAGGGTGTATTCAGGCCTACAGACTTGCATATTAAACAGACTCCAACTTCAGTGCTAAGGCCTAAATCTCTGTCTAAAAAAACGACGCCCAGGCCACATGTTCAGGCCCCTATGCCTAAAAAACAAGTGATCAAAATGGCTGAAGACTTAATTACTCTAAACAGGGGTAGACAACCCCCCCACCCCAAGAGGCGTAGGATTGAATTTGACTGTGAATCTTCTGAACAGGACTCTGTTCTTCTGACTCGTCTAATGATCTGGATTTGTCCATACCTACTTATGAGGACTCTGATGCAGAGGATTCCATTCCCTCTGCTTCTCCGCCTGAGGATTTCTCTTTTCGGGAAACTTTACATACCTTAATGGAGAATTTCCACTGGGGA
>NC_056737.1:1825650215-1825662715 GCF_019279795.1 Protopterus annectens
GTGGAAACAAAGGTATGTGTAGCCCTTAGGATACTAGCTACAGGTACTTTCCAAAGACCAACTGGGGACATGATGGGGGGGGGGGTCTCACAGGCATCAGCATCCAGGGTACTCCACCAGTTCCTGGATGCCTTGCTAGCACATGCCAGTGAACACATTTATTTACCCCGCACCCCTGAGGAGAGGGCTACCAGTATGCGACTCTTCTACTATGTAGCACACTACCCTGAGGTACTGGGTGCCATAGACTGCATCAAAGCACCACCCAGTGAGGAGGGTAGAGTCTACGTCAACCGCAAGAGGTATCACTCCAACTGCCAGGTCGTGTGCAATGCCCAGGGCATTATCATTAATGTGTGTGCTGGCAGCCCTGGCAGTTATCACAACTCCCATATTTGGCATGCATCACAGCTGTACCAGATGTTTGCCAGGGGGGACATCCCATATGGCGATCTACTGGGGGATGCTGGCTATGCACTGGAACCATGGATGATGTCACCCATCAGAAATGCATACACACCCACCGAAGAACATCATAATGTGCACACACACAAACTAGGAACACCATAGAGCATGTGTTTGGGCTGCTCAAGTCACAGTTCTGGTGCCTAGATATATCTGGTGGAGCCCAGCAGTACTCTCCAGCCACATGTGCACAGATGTTCACAATATGTGCCATGCTATACAATATGATCCTACAGAAACAGCTGTGGCAGGATCATCAGAAGGAAGGGATACACAGCCCTCCATCAGTGCCTAGGTCCCCACAGCCACACTCACAGGGGGACTCTGAGGAGGGAACCCCCTGAGGCTGTCCCTGTAAGCAGACATAGGTGTGCCCAGTATGCCCTGGCTTTGGCAAGAGACAATGCATAGCACATGCGCTGACAACCTTGGGTCCTAGGGACTGACACCTTACTCTGACTCACATACACAGACCACACAACCTGTACCTAACCATGTATTAACTGTGTACTGTGTGCATCAGAGTCATCTCTGAAATACAGGTCTCCCAACCACTGTGTTCACAAGGTAAGTCACTGTCCTATATGGCAAATATATGGCATTCTAGGCTGTGGTAGCATATGTATGGACCTGCTGCATGTATGCAAGGGAGTAGAGTGGGCTACTGGGCTACTTGCAGAGAACAGCTACTTGGGACACTGCATTATGCAAGGGAAATGCCAAACAGTGGGGTCATAGGACATATGCACAACTATCAATGACAGAGTCCCCTACCCCCAACACATTAGTGCTCCCATACAGCTCCAGTAACAGTATGTTTGCAAGGATATATCAGCAGACCACACAATTCCATGGCTGTCACAAAGAACATGGCCACATATATTTTCCACAAAACACAGGAGTCACAGTGTATGTCTGTATGCTGCTGATAGTTTGAGGAATTAAACCTCACTTTCTGGAGGCTGGTGTGGCTCTATGGACTAAGGACATTAGCATGCTTGATGTTGATGGTTCGAAGCTGGCCGCACCTACAACTTTTGCATGTGAGTTACTTGTGTGGTAGGAGTCCCAGAGACTGTCATAACATTGCAATCTATTACTGCAAGGAAGCTGGACAAAGCCAGAGAAAATGGGGGACAGAGGTCCAAACCTACAGACATTATACATGCTCTGAGTAACCTAGAAGGTGGCTAGCATAACAGCAGGTTGCAACATATCATATTAGCCGCAGTATGTAAAGGCCATCACTTAACTGTGTCAGTACATACATCAATTCAGTGGACTGCATGTTATTGTATCTTACTGGAAAAACACAGCTGTACGAGGAACAGAGCAGACATGGGGCAGAATGCTGGACATTCTGCAAAATCATGTACAGTGAGAGGTATGAAGACTGTCACCCTGTGTGTGGTGTTACATCATGTACCCCGGTCACATCATACCTCTCAACCTCTTAGAGCAGGAAATTTGGACAAAGCCATGAACAATAGTGGGACAAAGGCCCAAATATAAGAAGAAGGATTAACTATTGACCAGGCCGATATGGAAAGCTGATAGAATAACAGGTCTTGCATTAGCAGGAATCACCTGATGTGTATGGAGTCAGTAACTCAAATGTCTTTCATCATTTCCTAACGTCAGTCTATAATGTTTTGCCACGTGCCAGAAAATCATAATCCTATGTAAAATGTACCAAAATATGATGCAATACGCTACACATTCTATTACAATCTGTACAGTTGATAGGTATGGGTAACATATTGCGTTCAGCAGACAGTCGGGGAATGCCTTGGACAAAATATCAGGGAGGTGCTGGACTGTGGAAACAGGTCCAGCAGCCAATTGGCTGCAGCATACAAAATCTCAAACTGGAGTGTAGTTAGGTCTGGCCTGGAGTTACCTTGCAATTACTGACAGTCGCACTGGGCATTCTCCAACACTTAGCTAACTTGAGCCTATGTTTTGCCACATATGCACAAGGAACTGCTATGTGGAAATATGTCTGTGCATACAGACAGCTACGTATACATATCTGTCACTCCCTATTTCCCTCACACATGATTACCCTATCAGTAAGTGGCACATATATTATTTTTTATATATATATATATATATATATATATATATATATATACCTAAATAAACGTGTAGACTGATATAGACTCTCCACATACATCTACATAACACAGTTAACATAACGTACACATACACAGCAACAGTTAAGATAACATCCCTGTTTTACATATATATGTGTATGTGTGTGTGTGTGTGTGTGTGTGTATATATATATATATATATATATATATATATATATATATATATGTCTGTGTGTGTATAGATATATATATATATATATATATATATATATATATACACACACACACACACACACACACACACACACGTGTATATGTGTGAGGGGATGTACGTATGTCCCCATTTACACGTTGAATGCTGGAGTTATCTGCACCTACACATCACAGCTGTTGTCGGATGGTAACAGACCAAGGCTGCAAAAGGTATAATCCACCACACACCCCAGAACCCTGTGGAATGTCAGCCTGTAGACAGACAACGGTGAGCATGTGGTGTAATGTGCAATGGTTGCAATGCAGGACGTGGACAGGCCATATTGTCACTGGCCAATTGTCCACCTAGAAAACTGCAACTGACCAGACATGACAGTACTGGTAACTGTATACACACAACAGGGGTATTAACAGGTTGCCCATTCCTGGGACACTAGATAAAATAACAGCATCGAGTAGGTTCACTCTGCAGCCCACACATGCTGTCTAACAAAAGGCCACCTAGCGTACTCCACAAGTGCTGTGCCTGCATCAACATATACAACAGACATAAACTGTGGCACATGCAATAGGTACTGTGAGCTGTAGTGTGTAATACTAGTTAGGTAGGAGACCTAATCTCAAATCCTCCAGCTCTGTGTGTGTATCAATATATCCCCTCAGAGCACTATGTACATGCTCATATGTGCTGTCTCTAGGCAATGCTATGCATATTTGGCCCTGTGACTGGCTGCTGGCCTCTAAATTCCCTACTGTACAAGGCCTGCTGATGCCATCCACCTTAAGAGTACTGGCTGGCAGTGTAGTAGCAGATTAACAGCATGGTGCATGTGATAAGTACTGCAAACTATAATGTGTAATACTAGTTAGGTAAGGGTTCTAATCTCACAACATTCAAGTGTGTGTGTGAATATATCCCCTTGCAGCACTTTAGACAAGTCCCTAAGGGCTATCTCTGTGCAGTGGTTATACAGTTTATGCCCACTGACTAGCTGCTGGCTTCAACAGTGGCCTCTTGTACAAGGCCTGCTGATGCCGTCTGCCTTAAATAGCACTGTCTCACAGTGTAGTAGCAGGCAGCATGGCAGATGTGATAAGTAATGTGAGCCATAGTGTGTAATACTAGATAGGTAGGGGATCTACTCTCACAGCATCCAACTGTGTATGTGTGTAAATATGTCCCATGACAGCACTGAAGACATGCCCATGTGTATTGATTTTGCATGTTATGGCCCTGTGACTAGATGCTGGACCTAAATTGCCTCCCTCTACATAAGCATAATTGATGTCTGCCACCATCTACATTTGTACGTGCAGACTACCCAGATGACACGAGTCACACTGCCAGCTCAGTTATCTGGAATTTTGTAAATAATTCTGTCTCATTTGTGAATATTGATATTATTTATACAGAAGTGTGTGTACTGAGGTAAAATGTAACCACAACATGCCGTATTGGAATAGAACAGGAATGTACCTGCACTGTTGTGCCTGTTTAGATGTATATGTTGAATGGAAACTGGAGTACAGGAGGTTACCTTGAAAAAAATTCAGATAAAATAGTTGAAATTAAATTGTTTTATAACTATGTAATAAAAGAGCGGTTATCTGTCAGTTTCAGTGTGACAGGATACATAATGTCTAGAACTAGGTTTTTTTGTATTGTCTAAGTGTGGAGAAATGTAAATGATTTTACAACTTCCACCATGGCTATGTATTTTCACAGAGAGATGTTAAATGTGGATAGTTTCTGACAATGGGGGTTTAGCTTGGGAACTAAAGTCAGGTCACAAAAGGTAATGTCATCCAAACTAATCCAGTAGTAATATCTGATATTAATTTAAGAACTCTTGGGGAGGGGGGGGCATTTTGTATTTTATCTTTGATCTGCCAAGAACATCCACTCACCTCTGAACATGCCTTGCTGTAAGTAAGTTTTAGAGCATAGTAACTCTTTTAGATTCAGATAGGAGTATAGTAAGTATAGCTTAGATTTTTTTTATTTATTTGAGAGTGTCCTGCAGTGTTGCTTTAAATATTCCTGTGATTTTGAACTCTGACGTAACTGATTACTTATGAATATTGTCTTGTTCTTTTATTATTTAATATATTTAACTCACTCCCTCCAGTACAGTTATTTTGAGTGTGTACCTTTAACTCCCAGTGGGTGTGGCTTCAGCCTTTAAAAAATTAAGTTATCACCTTACAATGTTAACAAATACTCATTGACATAGGTCAAATATCAATACAATTGTTTTTGCCATCGTATGCTTCAAGATAAAATATTCCGGTACATTGTATGTAGCATGGTTTTGAAATTATTAATGCAAATATGAACAAGAAATATTTGACGCCTAGAGGCGCAGTGGGAGTTAACTGCAGAAATGCCTGGAGGTGTCACTCGGCTGTAATGAGTTAAATCTTTTAATTGTGGCTGGTCTGTTTGGAGACATATTTAAGCTCTTAGTGTACTTGCATATCTATATGGTGACACTGTACAGGCCATTCCTAAATAGCCTTGCTGTTGGTCAGGCTGCCATTTGGATTAATAGTAACAATACACTGTAGGATTGGACACCCTTTGTTAAGGGCCTTAAAGTAGCTGATAGAGTTGGCTGGTGGCAGTGAAAACTACTTTATAGTCTGGGCAGAAGGGGGCATAGCTAGTAAACCTGTGCCAGCCTTTCCCAGGTGTGTGCATGTGTGTTTGTATACAAAATGTGGGTGTCAGCTACTTGGACAGGGACACAAAGCACTGGTTGGACAGAGAGGGTGCTGGAGGTCTTGGCTTGGCCACACAGCTGAGATCTCATCTGTACAGCTGTCCAGTGGGGAGTCTTATTGGAGATCTGGAGTGAGAGGGAGGGAGAGACCAGCCTCAGACTGACTGTGATCTCTGTGTGCTCTTAAGGGAAATTGCACTTTACTGTGTGTGCACTTGTCATCCTCTCAGCGTGTACATTCCCCACTGTTCCCAGTGGTGAGGATTGAGGCTCCTTGATTTCTGAGCCAGTGCAGGAGCATCACAGCATGTATCAAGGGTAGTAGAGTGTGTCACAGGGTATGAAAGCATGTTGACATTGACTTTCCCCATTGTCCATGACACAATGTTCTATACATGTGCACCTAGGGAGCCATGTACATATACTGGCATACTTTGTTGACATCATATCTCTGCTGGGCTGCTTTGCCATCCTGTGCCACTGTATTTCTGCCATGTGTCCATAGTTGCACCACTCAGACTCCTGGGACAAAAACATACACAGTTCCCTGACACACCTGCCATTCTGTAACACTACCACCAGTGTACCATCAGGCAACAAAGATATACAATGTTGGATGTGTACTCCTGACACATTCCAGCATACTGTACCTGTTGTGGCCCACAAAAACTGCCATGGCATAACTCTACTGTACTACACAAACATGTAAAGTTATGTGGTCACCCTGTGCATCAGACACATATATGCAGGTCTCCACATGGATAGCGGGGATGTGCACAGGTATCACATCCTTAGGGTGTGGTGGTGCCAGGGCCTAGACTGTGCAAAATAGTTGACAGCATGTGTGTGAGTCAGGAAGGGGTGCTGTTGACATGGGTCATAGAGTGATGCTGTGTGTGTCTCTAGGTGACCTGCATGTGACAGTGGTGTTGGAGTGTGTGCATGTACATAGTCAAGCTCAATGCTAGCTCACTAGCCCTACACGTGTGTATGATGGACCATACATGGTAGAGTGGACAGTTCACCATCTCCAGTCATGAACACTGGAACTTGTTCCTCCATGAGTAGCATGGGCAGCACCATGCCTAAGGTCAGATGTGGTGCTAGTGCCTGATGTTGACTGTTGTTTGCTGGGGCTGTGCCCAGGACCATGTGCCTATGGCCTGCCACGTTGTGTAGTGCTGGTCTCGTGCCTAACCCCAACCACATGTTCCAGCAAAGACAATGTGCAGTCAAAGACCAACACTGTCTGAGACCACCATCTGTCCACTACATCAGTGAAACGTTCCATGGCATTGCCGTTGTGCTGGAGGCAGTCATGGATTTCAGACTGTGCTGCATCCATAACCCTAAGCATCCATCTGGTGTTGCATTCAGCTTGTGCCTGTGCCTCCATGACAACCCGAAACATGAGGCAAGTGACCCACGATGTGACACCTGCAACAAGAAGTGATGGGCAGCAGTCCTCCTTTGAGCCCCCTGTCAGTATGCCTGTGTGGGACCTCGCCCACTGCCTAGCTATGTCCAGTGTCTACACTCACTGACGCCATAGTTCTCTCAATATCCTGTACTATGTCATCACCCTCTGACTGTTGAATATTTGTGGCCTCTGGTGACTGGGTATGTGTGCACCTGCACTATTATGTATGGTAATCTACACAGACTCATACAGATGAGGATCCACAACTGCAGCACATGTCCCACATCTTCTCATCTCTGATCCCATGCACAACACACATGCCCACAACAACATACACAAACCAGGGCCTGTATAACATGCACATCACATACTTCCGGATAACGTTGCCAGTTCAATACACCTGTGAGGTATGCAATATGACAGTGTATGTGACAGAAATACACATTAAACCCAGAACACCTATCTTGACAATGATATGTATGTTGTAGTACCACTGCCTCAGGTGTGTACCTTCCCCCTGTTGTGTCTGAATGGGCATCTTGGAGTAATTGCCTAATGTACAGCAGCCTGCGTAGTTGCTCATAACTATAAGTGCACACATTAATGTTTGTACAAGTATACACCTGTCATTCCCTAGACTATATACCATAGTTAACTGCTTTGAAATGGAACATACACTTATTCTACTGTCGCTAAGCAGAGCAGCTGTGCAAAGGGCAAAATGGCAGCCCCTAACATTCATAGGGTATATCTGATCAGGCAAAATAACAGTATGACACTTACCAGGTACAGGACCACAAACTCCAGCCACATGTGATGTACTTGTGAAAAGGTGAGGGAGAGGTATTGTCAGCAACACCAAATGTTGCAGTGTTACAAGGTAATATGTGCGGGTATCCACATGTACAGTAGCTAATGTGATACGGTCATATTGCTGCCTTCTGAGTATGTGTGCACAACTGTGGTAAAAAGCCATCCCTCCCCCAATGCAGATAGACTTGACACCCATGTACTCATCTGTAGAGCTTGCCACAATGACTACAAATATATTATACTGGTGAACAGAGTCTGCCTACCTGGACACTCCTCTGATGTGGATGCTATGGCACCCACTTCCAGGATGTATGGCTTGACGGCTGGGAGCTGTGGGTTGATCCTAGGTTTGCCAGGAATTCCTCTGTGGCTGAGAGTGGTTGTTGTATTGCAGGCACTCCACCAGTGTCAGCATGATCTCTGGCAACAGCAGCTGCCCTTTATTGTGTGGCATTGACCATGTATGTGGCCTGGTGTCAAACCTGCTCATGGGTCCTGCCCTGTTGGCCAATATCATTAACAGCAGCCCACAATGTTGTTCACTGTTCTTGTCTGTGGAGACACCTTGACAGCAGGATGTGATCGTTGAGTCTGAGGCATCCACTATAGTGTCATTTTCTGCAGATGAAAATGGAGGATGTCTCTGTCGATATATTGTACCTGCAAGACAGCAACAGGGGACCACATTACAGGACCAGATACATGGATGGCCGTAATGTACAGACCCTGCACATCCAAAATCAGCTGCACTACCATACCTCGCAGTCTAACAACACACTACATGTGTGGCTATCACCAAGATAGTAACAATAGCGGTTATGTCCCTGTGTACCGTGACAGAGTCTGGTGTATGTCTCTAAACCCATCACTGCAGTCTACTGTGATGTCTTCCCTATGGGCAAAGTCCCACTTCTATGTCATACAGCCACTGTCAGACAAATAACTGTTTGCTATTACAGTTATATGGGGACAATCCAGAACTCCAGTGTGCCACAATAACAGACAGCAATGCAAACCTGCTGTACTATATCTTCCCTCTAGGCATCATGCCTGTGTACTACACCAATGTTTCTGGAATGTGAACATGTGCCTCATAAATGTGGTCATTTTGGCACACACACGTGGATGTCTGAGAGATGGTTGGCCAATCATTGATGGTTGTTATCAGAATTTAGAGAATCTGTCACACACCAGACCCCTCAGAAAACACTTATGCTACCATAATATGTGTTAGTCTACTCATGCTCTTACTTTGTCTGGCCAATATGTATACTCTGTCGCTGAGTTTGGGCCTCTGTCCCCCCACTAATTATGGCTATGACCTGAATTCCTGTTGTAAGGGGTTGACAGGTATGTTAGCCATAGCTCTCATGCAATGAGGTACTAATGTCAACAAAACACTGACCTATCCAGAGTACATCAGGGACAGTCAGGGATACCTTTACAATGTCAGAACTATTTCTGTGACATTGACAGACTGAGAGGAGGTGAATTACAGCACATTGTTTCATGTTATAGCTGTGTACACCCTTACTTACTATAGGTATGTCTGACTCATAATCCACTAGTTTTCCTACAACAGCCAACCATTGTAGGAGGGAGTAGCAGGGGCAGAGCTGTGATATGATTCAAAGCAGTGACAGTTGAAAGGACTGGCTGTAGCTATTATACAGCAGAGTATCACCATGTCACTACCATAGATGTACTGCAGGCCTACTGTTGTAATCTCCATTTCCCATACTGCCATCTGCATCCCATTATATGGGTACATGTATTACATACCTGGTAGAGTGAAGTACTCCTGTTTTGACCAGAAGCTCTGCAAACAGCTGCAAAACCATTGTCTGTCTGAGTAAAGCAACATACAGACCTGTTCCCCATAAGCAGTTGATTGCCTTTTGTAGGTAATGCTCATAAACAGGTGATTGCCTGTGCACCAATCTGTGGCTCAGACTTACTAACTGCATCCAGAACATCTGGGTTGTGCTTTCATTAGCCAATGACAAGGTACCACAGTGCAATATTTAAGGGCTTCATGTAGGCCTTGGCCCCTTTCTTAGTCTTTGAGATGGACATTATTGAGGTGTGGAGGCTACAGCATCACAGAGGTTAAGTACAAATACTGTCTACTGTTGAGATTTATGAGGTATTTTCACAGTTTTGCATGATATGTTTGGCCATTGGCCTATGACATTATCGTTATTTGGCAGTTCAGTGGTAAACATTGTGGGTTGTGGTCAGTATGGAGAGAGAGAGATGTGTCAGATGTCATACCCATTGGAATATGCATGCTGATGCTGTAGCTACTATTCTGTCAGCTCGCTATCTTTGTAGGGGCAAACTGTGAAATATGTCCCTTTCTCTGGACCTTTGTCCCCCACCCTTTATGTATGGTTTTGTCTGGATCCCTTGTTCTAGGGGGTTATGAGGTATGGTAGGTCTGTAGCAGCTAGCTTAACATACAGCTGCATATGTTCCAGGCTGCAGCAGCCTAGGACACATAGGAGGAGTGAGAACACTTTTCAGGACAGCAAGCTGTACGTGTAACTGAGGCAGCAGTGTCAGCTCTGTCGTTACAGCAGAGCCAGTGTAAGGGTACCCTTTACAGTGCAGTCGAGGCATGTGCTTAAGGTGCATCTGTTATGTAACAGTGCCAATCACAGAGTAGTAGGTGACATATACATAGGATATACGACTATGTGCAGTGTGTCCCTACATTCAGCTCTTTGACTTGCAAACACGGGTAGCAGTTAATTCAATAGCAGCAACCTGTGTAGGTTAAAATTGCATGACTCAGCCACTACATGCTGTGCTCACAACAATGTAATTGAAGTGGAGCACACTGGATTTGAACCCAGGACTGTGGATAGCAAAAAATACTGCATGCAAGGCATTTAACAGACTGAGCTACTGAGATAGTGTTGCAGCAGGTGCATTTGCAAGATATATGTGCATACATACAGTTTGTGACATACGTTGTCTACATCCATCATTATGTCCATGGCTGTCAAAGGCAGTTGTTCTGCAGCAGGGTCCCATCTGTACACATGTACTTTGCCATTGCTGCCTTAGCAGGTGTGTTTAAAGATGTTGCTGATAAAAGGGTACATTTACCTGCTATCCCAGCCCTCATACACATACATTATTATTTATTTATTTAGCTGTGTAATGGTGTACTTTTTGCATCAGAGTCCCAACGACACTTCCATTTTTCTCATTATAAGTCTGTCAGTGGCATTTAGTAGATTTTGCTGAAAACACCTGTTTTAATTAAGAGCCAAGTGGCTTAGTGGGCTAATGCACTATGCTGTAGTTGGCAGGGGCTGGGTTTGAGACTTGGCAGGGGTGATTATTTTGCAGATGTGCCTAAGACTGTGAGAAACACAGAAGATCATTAAGGCATATTAAAGGACATTTAGGCAAGTTTGCACAGCATGCCACTTAGCGCCATGCAAAGCTGCACTAAAAATTTAAAAAAAGAAAAAGAGGGTGATAGGACACTGGTGAAATGGGGGCAAGTAGGGGAAAAACGTACTGAAAGGCTGGTAGGGATGTGAAGGACGGGTGTAGGAAAGGACCATAGCTTTCCATTTCTTGTACAGCAGCAGCTGTGCATTTGTACAGATTTTGACATGAATTTGGACCCTCAAACCCCAGAGGGGAATGGTGAGGACAACATAAATGTGTTGTCAAGCGAATTGGACCAAATTAGTTGTGTCCTGTAGACATGTGTCTGAAATGGAGAGCTATGTATGGGGTGATATTTATTTTTTGGGTCAGGTGCCCATTTTTTAAGGGAAGAGTGGAATGTTGGGGAAGGGATGTAGGTATGTGTGCCTTACGCACTTTAGTAGCTATAACTTGAGGCAGGTAGTGGTATTCTTGTTTGTTTTTATTTCAGAGCAGTTGTCATAATCGATTCCATGCAAAAAAGCCCTAATTAAACACACATTGCACAACACAGTTTTAGTAGGGGTACCTTCATGCAGTTACTTGTATACTTTTGAGTCTTTATTCCACAACAGTTGATGTGATGCAGGTGTTGCAATACAGATATAATTCCACAATTATTGCAGTAGAAACTTTATTTCATTTACATTATCAGGGTTGATGTTTTAGTCTTCCCTGTTTATTGCACTATAATTTACAGTTGTCACTTACTGCAGTACAGGCCTACATCCACATTCAATGCAATACACAAATCTTTACTGTATGTACCTTTTGGAAGTTAATGCATTACACTTTCTTGGCTATTTGACTGTAGATTGCAAATTAATCTGTACTCTGCCCACTCATGGTGCAACCTGGCCAAGCACCCAGCACACGCCTCTAGGTTGCAAGCTTTCTCCTCTGCAGCTGTAGGGAGAGAAGCACATCATTACACATACCTGTCTATCAAACATTCAGTTTAGGTATTGGTAAAACAATGCTAACAGTACTTACAAACTTGTGGGGCATTCCCAGCCTGAGGTTCCTGGACCCAGGTGTCCAGAAGATCCCCCTTTCAATGCTTCAGATCATCATAATGGTGACGGACATGCTCATCTGTGCAGGGAATACCTGTAGCACTGGTGAGATCATGTTCCAGGCCTCTGCCTTGCACTCTGAGCCCTGGAACTGCCCCTGCAGCAGCCAGTCATCATGGTGCTTCACAGGAGTCCAACCATGACCCTGGACTCCAGAATGCCCCACTGCTGCACCTGGAAGTGTCCACCCTCTCCAATGCTTGCCATAGTTCCTGCGCAGTTCAAACTCCAACTGGTTATGCTA
>NC_056737.1:1825667715-1825745215 GCF_019279795.1 Protopterus annectens
CATAAATGTTGACTGACTGCCCAGTTTTGTTAAGGGCAGAAAATTATAAAGAAGTGGTCCAACATTTTCATGCTTGTATCTGGCTACCCATACTCATAAACAAGAATTTCCATTTCTCAGATTTTGTGTTATATGTTGTTTCTCTTGGCATATATCCTTAACTGCCATATCAGAAGCCTTTTTAATCCATACTCCTAAATACTTCATTTTATCACATCCCTGTAAGTATGGGTATTGCTGGACCATATCATGTTTTAGTACATAGTTTACAACTATAACCTTTGTTTTATTTTCATTACTTTTATATCCTAAGATGTTTCACAACAGTGAGATACCCTTTTCTAGTTTCATCAGGTACAAAATAATATTGTCTGCAAGTAAAGGCAACTTTTCTTAATTTCCATATCAAGTATATCCTTAATTGCCATATCAATTATATCCTTGAATTTCTGAGTCCCATATTTTTTTTTGCCAATGGCTCCAAATATAAAGCAAATAAGAAATGGGAAAAAGGACTCCTCTGCCTGGTTCCTCTGTTCAGACATAACTTAGAGAGGACCCCTCCCACTTTCATTTTTGCCTTTGATGAAATACATTTTTATGCAGAACAGGTTAAAGAGGAAATAAAAATGTTTATTCAGCAAAAATGAGCCAACAAAAAGAAAAGCGCACTACTAATTATTTTGTCAATAAAGCTCATAGAGAGACTATGCAGTGGAACACTTTCCAGTGTTCCAAAGGAAACCACTTGAGAGAATGAAAAAAAAAGCAAATCAGTTGCCTACCCTAGATTTAAACCAGAGTTTGGTGATCTGAGCTGAGATGCTCATGAAGGAGACCAGCATCACTGAGCTTAGTGAATAAATGGGAGACTATAAAGCATCAGTCACATCTGTGAAATATGGCTTTGCAAGAAATGGCTGAGAAAAACTGGAGTTTTGTTGACTTTGTTAAACTTGTGGGTGGACTGTAAAGCATATACTTCACTTTATCATTAATATTTAGATGGACACTGATGGGAAAAAAGAAGCAACTGTAATTAAAACAGTTTTTGTTCTTATTAGTACTTCTTGTAAAATGTTCCATGATATAAACTGCATGTTTTATTGTAAAGCAGTTTTCATATAGTGTGCAGCCAGGAGTATTTTAAATGTGTTGAGCGTTTTCAATGACTATTGTATGTGTTAAAGACATTAAAGTAAACGAGTACTTTCTTTAGGTGTAAGAAATATAGGCCTTTCAGTATAACAAGATGTTATGTTATATTTGGTTACTGAAAACACTTGCACAGTGTTAAATATTTAGTTTCTACTACTGAATTTCATTTTAATGCTGTTTGTAGATGTTTTACACAGTCTGCAGTGTTTTTAATTTTTTCTTTAAAGCGGTTTCCTCCATCTTTCATTGAATGTTTTGGCACTAGAAAATAATGACCCAGGGTCTATTTGGTCTTTCTATAATGGAAGAGTATAGCAATCTGAAGCAAAAGTGTGACTTTCTTAACAAGAAGTATCCTTCCAGTAACTCACAAATTACTGCAGAATGACTTCAGATGTCAGTCATGAGGTTAGCAATGCAGTCAGAGCATTCAAATGCTGATGAAAGTGTTCTACTTGCTGTTTCTTTCAGAATTTTACCTCAGAACATTTTCTGAGTTAAGTAGTGGAACTGTGACCTATTTTCTAAGATAACTTTTTTCCCTGGCTGGAGTGTGACAACTGAAATAGTTTACTAAGTGTTTTATTGAAATGCTGTTATCATGAAAGTATTTAAAGTGCTTAGAAGTACTTAAATGTTGAGTGACTAACTGCCATTCCCAAGATCTTTGTTAAGGGAAGGCAATTCTAAAGAAGTGGTCCTGTATTTAGTTTGATAATGAGAAGGGTAATACAAGTTCTCCTGAAATGTCAAATTCTTTGAATGTATTAATGTTTGACCATTAATCTCAATAATTTAGTTGCATTATGAAATGTTTTGAGTATGCTCAGGTTATTTTGGCAAGACATAGAGTAGATCATACATTAGACTTTATCTTTTCATGGGGCATGAAGGCAATAGATTTGGTGGTGGAACTGAGCTTTTGACCCATCCACTTCTTGGTTTGCTTCTTCAAGGAGCTCCAGCAATATACTACTCATGATCTTGAAATTAAGTTGATCCACATTACTAATGGTATCAGTCTGAATTTTTTATTTCGATAATGCTTCATTTCCTTCTAGAAGATGTTGCTGACTCTCTAGATGCTTTGGTTGGGGACTATAACAGGTCCTTGTCTTTGGCAATAGACTAACTTGCCTCAAATTGTGTATTACTTGTTCTTACTAGGAGGCATGAACCATGGTTTGACTGTGATACCAATCTCCTACAAAGTAAAAGGTGCAGCTTGGAGCATTGGTTGGGTCTATGGACTGGCAAGCTTTAGCTGGAAGAGCATTATGCCATAAGATATGTTCTCCTACCACTGAACCCTGCTGGTGTCACTTTAGTTTCAGTCTGTCCACTTCCTGTTCCCTGGATGGTATTTGATATTTCTGATTATGAAGAGTTCATGACCATTGTCTTTAGTACCTGCCTGACAACCTGCAGCTTGGATCCCTGCCCATCAGAACTGGTCTTGACCACTTTTGATTTTCCCATATCAATGTTTTTTTTTTTACACTGGTTATGCTTTTGAGATCAGGATTTTTTTTCATCAGTCTTGCAATTGTTATCTGTACTCTCAAGACACCAACCATAGACCCCAACATCCCTAACAATCATCACCCAATCTATAGCATTTCTTTATTTGGAAAGATTATTAAGAAAGTTGTCTTTAAGCAACTTGAGACTTGTTTAATAGTCTGCAGAGTCATGGATCCATTACAGTCCATGTTTTGCACTCACCATAGGATGGAGACTACTCTTATTCAAGCAGTTAATAGTCTCTTAATGATCAGAGAACAATAGCACTATTCAGTATTGGTCCTGTTGAAACTCTTATTAGCATTTGATATAATTGGTCATAGCCTTTTGACTGAGTGTTTGTAATCTTACTGTGATCTCTCCCTTATAGTCTTAGATGGGTTTGCATCTTCTCTCTCTCAATGGCATTTTTCTGGACTGAATTACTCCTCATTCTATTTTTTGGAATGAAGAGCACCACAGGACTCTATCCTAGGCCCGTTGTTTTTTCAGAGTTTATATGCTTCCCTTGTTATTATTCCCTTGTTCCTTATTATTAGGAAAATGGGATTAACATACTACAGTTATGGGACTTCAAGATGACTCCCCACTGATCAACAGCTTAACTTCAGCTCTCCCAGTGTGAAAAAAGAAACTTGAGAGATCAGGGCCAGGAACTCTGCCACTTTTACTAAATTCAGTTACTGACTAGTAAGTACAGTATCTGGATGCCAGAAAAGAAGACACTGAGAGAGCCTGAAAGAAAATCAACTAGAAAAGGTGAAGAGAATACCCTGACTGGGAAGAATCCTAAAGCTGTTCAGCAAAAAGAAATTCAAGCCCCAGCTTTGGTGCAAGATATGGCTTCCGGTAATATAGAGGACAATATAAGTCAAATATGCTCAGAGCTGATTAAAATAAATGAAACCGTGAGAGTATATCATCTCAAATAAAAGGCTGGAAAAAGCTTTAAACAGATATTCAAATGAACTGATACAACTGTAAAAATCAGAGGCTGAAATGAAAACAGCTGAGTATGAAACTGCTCAAGAGGAGGTGTTTCAAAAATGGTAGAATTAGAGGAACGAGCATGCAAGGAAATCTTGTGATTTTCTGTTGTACCAGAGAAACGGGAAAGAACAGACTATTAATTTTATGAAGGCACAAATAAGCATCTGGACTGATATTCCACAGCAGGATATGTTAATTGCAAGTACACATTGTGTATTTGCTCCAAATCTCGCTATGAGAAAGCAGCAAAGACCTGTATTAGTAAAGATGCAATCGTACAATCAGAAAGAGTTTATACTGACAAAACTGAGGCAGAAGGGCAAAGTATTAAAAGTTGGAAACAGTAGAGTGTTTGTAGAAAATTATCATTCACTATATATCAGGCAGAAGAGAAGCAATTTTATTACAACAATCAGAGAAGGTCAAGAGGCAGGTGTGAGATACTGTGAGATGCAATTTGTTGTATACAGATGTCTTTAAAATATTTCTTTTTGGTGGAGGATCAAAATCATTTTTGGATGCAAAACAGCGTAAGGAGGAAATAGAAAAGTTTGTTCAACAAAAAGTGAGCCATGAAGCAGAAGGGGGCTCTGCTTCTCATTTTTCTGATAATAAAGCATATAGAGAAACTTTGCCATTGAAACCTTTTCCAATGCTCCAAAGAAAAATGCTTGAGAGACAGAGAAAATCACAAGAGTTGACTATAAGGATCGGGAATACCTTGGAATTGAACCAGAGTTGGGAGATGCAGATGAACAGGAAGAAGACCAACAATATGGACATTGGTGAATAAATGTGAAATTTCAAATCATCAATCACATTTCTGAAATATGGCTGTACAAGAAAGAGTAGAACGAATGGATTTTTTGATATTGTTAAATTTGTTGGGGGGGCTGAAAGGCTTTTGCTCCATCTCCTGTCATTAATGTTTGGAAGAACATTAAGGGGAAGGGAAGAGGAAAGAAAGGGGTAACTGTAAGTAAAACAATTTCTGTTCTTAGCACCATTTCTATAAACATTTTCATGATAATTTACACATTATATAGCAAAGCATTTTCAGATACTGTATGTGATAAAGATACTAAAGAAAACAGATGCCCCTTTCTCTTTCTTTCTTCTTTTTTAGTATTAAGAAATGTAGACATTACAATGCAAAAAGAAAAAAAAAGGTTGAACAAAAGCATATTTAAGCTAATAGGCTGTTATCTTTGGTTGTTGAGGTGGGGATGGGGTGTAAAAGTACACAGATCATAATGCATCTTGAGCTAATCATAATGCATCTTGAGCTGATAAGTTTTCTCTTACTTTTGCACGGGTGAATGTCTGGTTTAAGACACATGGCTTAATCTAATAGAAAGTTTTAAGTGGAAACATGTAAATAAGAGAACACTAAGTGCAATGAAGTTTTCCTTTAGCAATAAATTGTTTAACATGACTTTAGAAGCCTGCAGCTGATGGCTACATTTTTTCTTATGTTTTTTTTTGTTTGTTTTGTTTTTTAAATTTCTCCAAGTCTTTTGGGTTTCTAGTAGCATGACGGGAATGGACCCCATTCCCAAGTTAAAGTCTGATTGCATTTCATGAAATTAGTATAGTTTCAATCTTTGATATTAGCCAGAAGTACTGTTCACAGCACCCGCAATGTGCCCAGTAATGACTCCTTCTGCAATTCATATGAAGTTACATGTATCTGTAACATATCTAAGTATGATGGTAAATTCTTTTTTATAAGACCTGTTGCTCCTACTACTACTGGAACTGTCTTGGCATCTTTCATTTAAATTGCCCTCATGTCTGCTTGCAAATATTGGTATTTTATGAGTTTGTGTCTCTCTATATACACAAGACACTGCAGTCAGTGTGTGTGTAGCAATTTCAGTGATCAATGCTACTTTTCATTGACCACTATATCTGGTCTTCTCACGTTTGCTTTTGGAACTATTGGTAATGGGTAATTCCATGTGATATAAACTTCATTTTCTTTAATGCTTTGTGGCTCATGTTCCCAGTGTTTCCAGCTATTTCAATATTATAAAGTTTGCACAATCCCCAATGCAACAGTGTTGAAACATTATTATGCCTTTCAGTATACAGTCCTTCTGCCATTAGTATATCACAACCAGCAACAAGATGTGTGACTGTTTCCAATTCTATTTTACAAAACCTACATTTGTCTGTTTCTCCCACATGTTCATTGGACTTTGTAAACCAACTTGTATGTAGTCCACTATACTGAGCCGCTAATATTAACCTTTCGTCTTTTGGTTTAAATTTACCTCTCCTTAACCATTTCAGCTTTTGATCCTGATCAACATGGGTAGGTACTAGGCTATTGGCCCAAGGGCCTACATAAGCCTTGCCAACAAGGTTCCCTGGCTTACGCCATCCAAGAAAGTTAATTTCCTGTGCCACTGTCAAGCAGAGACACAGAAGTGATCCCCGGGGTGTATTTCCTATTTCCCATCCACTCATCAAGATTTTTCTTGAAGAGTGCTAATGAAGAACTTTGCTTGACATAGATGGGTAGCCTGTTCCAGAGTATGGGAAGTCTCTGGGACAGGAATCTATTCCTCCAGCATGTTCTGTTTATTGTGGTGACAAGGTTTAGGTCCCTAGAGCATGTAGCTCAGAGGGATTGGGATTTCTTCAGTTGTAGCATGTCCAACAGCTCTGGGTTTGACATAGCTTTATATGTTAGGCAGAGATCACCTCGGAGTAGGCGATATGCTATGGAGTAAAGCTGGAGTTTTTTGAGGTGGTCAGTGTAGGGCATTTGTTTGAGGCCAGTAATCCTCTTTGTGAGGTACTTCTATGGCCTTTCCAGCTGCTGCAGATGTCTTGTGAGGTACATTCCAAAAGGGGCGTTGTACTCTATAATGGGTCTAATGAGTGTCAAGTAGAGGGGAACAATTACCTCTTTTTTCCTGGATGAGAGCCCTTTTATGATGAGGTGTGCCACGTAGAAGGACTTCCTGACTACTGTGGTGATGTGACTATCAAAGGAGAGACTACTGTCCACTTGGTCCCCAAGGTCTCTTATCACGCATTCAGTGTTAAGTAGATTGCTGCCCATGTGGTAGTTCATGGGTACAGAGTTTTTAACCAAAAGGGATGACACTGCACTTTTTGGCATTGAGCTTGAGGCCATGGCTCTGACACCAGGCATCTATCTCAGCGATCACATCATTTGTGGACTTGACTATGGCTCCTAGTTTGCAGTCATCTGCAAACTTCATTAGCCAGAGGCCTTCTGTGTTAGCCTGTACTTCAGAGAAGTAGATACCAAACAGGAGAGGTCCCAGGACGGAACCCTGTGGTACTCTACTTGTCACAGCTTTGAGGTTAGATTTGGAATCTGCAACTTTTACAGTGTGGGTTCTGTCAGTGAGCCAGTTGGCAACCCATCTTGTGACGTAGGGATTTATACCTAGTTTAGTGAGTTTAGCTATAATTCCAGAATGGGGGATGGTGTTGAAAGCCTTGGCGAGGTCAAAATAGGCTGTGTGAACCACCTTACCCTCATCTATGGCTTTGGTGACTATGAACATGAGGTTGTTCGAAGAGTTTTCTATACTTACAGCTACATTTATGCATTTTCCACATTTCTTTCCTTCTCATCTTATCCTTCATTCTTTCTTTTTTTTTTTTTTGCACATTCAGTTGCTGCCTGATTTTTTTACTGACTCCTGGTTTGATTTCCATTCCTGCTTGATGCCAATATGCTTCTGCTAAACTAAGCAGGGAAGACATCTTAACAGTTATTCTCCTCATGTTTCAAAACTTTCACTACATTTGGGTCTTGTGAGATCAGCAGATATGCATGCAGTACAATTGCATATCTGTACATGTCAATTTTGAGGATGTCCATATCTCCTTCAGAATGGGGAATTATGTAGTCCTGATATGCACTGATATTTATAAATCATTTGATGAGCATGAAGCATCTTTCTTGTTTTCCTATCCAACACCTTTTGGAGCCAGTCAGTCACTCCAAAACTGCAAGTTAGGACAGGAAGAGTAAACTGGTTTATAGCTTGAACTTTGTTCATAGATGTCAACTCAGTTTTCAGTTTTAATTTAAGTCTTCTAAAATATTCCTTACTGAGTTTTATTTGCATTTGCTCATGTTTTATTGTTGCTGCTCCATCATTTTCCAAATATGTATATACTCCCTTCTGCTCAAGTTCTTTTATATCATGTTCCTGTCCCAAACTGATGTTTCCTTAGTGCTGCAGCTTTCCTGTTTTAAAGGTTGCATTTGCACATGTATCAAGACCAAATGACATTCTTATATCATCTGAAAATATTTTGACCATGTGCAGTTCTGCTTTCAGTTCCTCGTCTAACGATCTATACAATTTTAAATCATCCACAAAAAGAAGATGTCTTTATATTTTGTTGTTTTCTGAGAGCCAAATTGTAGCAATGACCTAATCTGTTAAGTAGGCAGCCTAATCGGTTAAGGGCAAGATGAAAGAGCAGCGATGACCGTCACCCTGCAATATCCCCCTTTGAATTTGTATCCCTGGAATAATAATTTGTCCTTTATCATGGCTCAACTGCAAAGTGATTTGGCACTGTTCCATGGTTACTGTAATATAACTGATCAGTGTAGGGTGTAATTTATACATTCTTAAGTAGTCTTTTATCCATGAATGTGGGATACTGTCAATGTTTTTTTGTAGTCCATCCATGCCATACTTAGATTCTTCCCCTTTTTACAGTTCTACATTATGACTTTAACAACAAATGATCATTTGTTCTATATGACTTTCTTTTATTACCCTTTTGTTGTATTGTCATGTATTGTTTTTTTTGTTGTTAACCAGGCTGGTGTCTGTTCAGGATATGCATATAAAT
Source organism: Protopterus annectens (assembly GCF_019279795.1). Lineage (NCBI taxonomy): Eukaryota > Metazoa > Chordata > Ceratodontiformes > Protopteridae > Protopterus > Protopterus annectens. The sequence goes on from NC_056737.1 coordinate 1,825,676,248, forward strand.
AGTTTTTACTCATGGCTAAATCTTCATCTAACGATGTTAATACTTTTAGCCAATGTTAGGTACTGCATCTGGGCCTGGGATTTTCTTAACTTTGTTTCAATTTCTCTGGCTATTACTTCATCCCATTTCATACCCTGTACATTTGAACTTCTCTATTTTACTTCTTTCCATTCAGCATCTTTGTTATGTTCCACAGGATCTTCATTGATATTTCTCCAAAATGTATCTATTTCTTTTTTTTTGTTATTGCGTTTCAGTTCCTTTTGCTTTGTTTCCCAACTTTTTTGGGTCATCAATAAATAACTTATTTTGTGCTTTTTGTTTATATTTATCTGTATATCTTTTAAGTTTTTCTGCCTGTGCTGACAGTATTAGTTTATTTGCAATAGTGCACGATAGAGCCTGATCTGTTTAGATACTGTGTATTGTTTTCATCATGTCTATCTGTATTTTGTTGATCTGTTCACTTTTCTATATTCTTCTAACAGTGACATTTCTTGTCTTAATTGCTTCATAGTTTTCTCTATTCAGAACTTCCATGATGGCATTCAATTTCTTCCCTTCCTGCCCTGTGTTTTTGTGGTAAGACTTTATCCGTTATTAATTTAGCTGCACAGTAATATATGCTATTTACTTCTGTTATATCGCATGGATCTCTATGGAGAGTCCTAACTACTGTGTTCATTTGTTTTATCAAACTTCTAACTTTTGAGGTTTTGTTAACTTTCTGTAGTCTGGTTCTTTCTTTGATCATTAATATGTCTATCTCTATTAAATTAAGCAACTCCTTTCTTCAATCATTTTTTTTCTAAACTGAGGGCACATTCTTTGTTCTCCATTTCCTGCAGGCATTATACAGAAAATTCCAGAGCATCTTCCTGTGCCACATTCTCTTCAGTTTCATCCTATGTCAACCTTTGCTCTTTTCATATGGGAGTTCACTGGATATCACTCCACAATACTGACTGTGTCATAGCTTTCAACGTTTCCTGTTCCTTCCCTTGTTATGCAACTACAGCTAAATGTTTGACTGGTTTCCTGTGGAAGGCTTTGAAGTATCTTCATATGGCAACTGATCAGATGCTTCCCACTCCACTGTTTTTTTTTCTTAATCTGGGGATCTATTGCTTTATCATGCTGTGATGTTATCTGAGTTAGGTTTTCTACACTATATCCTTCACTTCGCAGGTAATACAGAACCTCAGTTTCTATTTCTTTAACTTCTCCATTACTATTTCTCTTTTCTACTTTTCCTCTTTGGTTTTCTTACTTTTTGTATTTTTAACCTACTTCTGTCCATGATATATGCTATATAAACTACAATCTATATATCAGTGTCATCTTGGTGAGATTTTGTGAAAAACAGGGTCCAAATCATGAAGGTACTCACCAAGACTTGAGGATGAATTCAATTCCAGCAATACTACTCTCCTTTACTTGCTGACTTATCATCTCTGCATTCAGACCCCCACATTTCCATGGAGATAAGTTGATTACAGTGTGATGAAAAGCCAGAGAACTGGTTTCTTTGAGCCTAAAAGTTAATGTAGTAGTAGTAGTAGTAGTATGTCTTTCAGCTTTTCCCGGTTAGGGGTCACCACAGCGGAACTCCGGTCCACTAATGATTGGCAGTAGAGTTTTACATGCTGGCCTAAACCACAACCTTCAACGATGGAACGCCTGTTCATGCATGTCGCCACACAGAAGACGCTCTAACTGAGAATCGAACGGGCAACATCTAACTGTGAGGCAACAACGCTACCGCAGCACCACCACTGCAGTCTGAGCCTAAAAGTTAATGAGGAACCAAAATGTAACCAGCATTGAACCAAAACTAGAAAACAAAAAAAACAGTGCCAATAAATTTAAAAGCTTGATTTATTGAATAAAAAAAACAGATCAACAGACTGGCTCAACACCCAATAATTTGTAAACATGGGGTACGTTCTTAAAATATTCCTGCTTCCTCTAACAATTCCCTTAACTTCTTCTGCTTGGGGGCTATATTGTACTACCAGGGCCCTTTCAAATTTACTTTCATACACCATGGGGGTCCCTTTTCTCAATACCCACACCCAAAAGATGCACCATGGGGGCCCCTTCTCTCAATACTCACACCCAAAAGTGGTTTATACTTTATCCCCCATTGAGATTCAACATAATACCTAATGGGATTAACAAAATGTGGAGGATACCCCCTAACCAAAAACATATCCACTACTTTATCTAACTCCCTTTTAAGATCCAAAACATCAAAAGTCATCCTAGCAACCCGGATACACTGACCCTTCACCAAACTTCTTTTTTGCTCATTGGATGACTACTCAAAAAGTCTAAATAGGAGTTACTAAAGGTAGGAAATACTCAGAATTAATTTGATTTTGGAATTAATGGCATTGGTCTTGGAAAATAATTATATTTTTTTGAAGGAGACTCAGGGGGTTGCCATGGTGGCATCTTGTGTGACTGTATATGCAAATCTGGTTTTATTGGACCAGGAGATTACTAAGGAATTTAAAGAACAAAACAGTTTGGATTATGAAACCAGACAAGGGTGGGGGCATTGTGCTTTTTGACTCTTTTGATTATTCAAATAATATGAGTTTGATGTTAAATTATTCTAATACTTACACCCTGTTGTTTAAGAATGAAGTCATAATAGCTTGTAGGAGAATTGATTCATTTTTGGAAGTACTTTTAATTGATCAGAGAATTATATATGAAACTTATAAGGTTTTGAAGGTAGAGATGCCCATTGTGCCCACTATTTTTGGCACCCCCAAGGTTCATAAAAATGTTTTAAATATGCCTTTTAGACAAGTAGTAGTGGTAGGGGGATCCAAGACTCACCTCCTTGGGCTTTGTATTGATCACTGGTTAAAAACAGTGTACCAGGTAGTCCCTCATTTGGTTAAGGACTCCTCGGATTTTTTTTATAGGTTCATAGGTAGGTACTGGGCTATCTGCCCGAAGGCATATATTAGCCCAGCCACATTGTGCAGTATTCACTGCCCCTTTGGTTAGTTCCCTAGGCCCTTGATCTAACAGCTAGTACCCTTGGCCCCTATCTAGTAGAGCTGTTGGTATGATCCCTGGTGTGAACTTTCTGTTACCCATCCACTCGTCAAGGTTCCTCTTGAAGAGTGATAGTGAGGGGTTCTGTCTTATGTAGATCAGGACTTTGTTCCATAGCAAGGGAAGTATTTGCGAAGGGAATCTATCCCTCCAGCATGTTCTATTCATTGTTGTGCTGAGGTTTATATCCCTAGAGCGTGTAGCTCGAGTAGATTTGGTTTTGCTAAGATGGAGCATGTTCAACAGTTCTGGGTTGGACATGGCTCTGTATGTTAGACGGAGATTGCCTCTGAGAAGGTGGTATGCAACAGAGAAAAGCCTTAGTTTTTTCAATCGTGATGCATAGGGCAACTGTTTGAGGCCAGTAATCCTCTTAGTGCAGTACCTCTGTGGTCTCTCCAGCTGCTGGAGATGCCTGGCCAGGTACATTCCAATTGGTGCATTGTACTCAATAATGGGTCTGATGAGGGAAGAGTAGAGGGGCACCACTACATCCTTAAATCTTGATGCAAACCCTTTCATGATCAGATGGGTCACATAGAAGGATTTTCTAACCACCTTGGCAACATGGTTATCAAAGGAAAGCTGACTATCTACTTGGGTCCCTAGATCCCTTATTACTTCTTCAGATTTCAGGGGGTTACCTCCTATGTGGTAGTTCGCGGGTACTCTGTTTTTTCCAAAGGGGATTACTACACATTTTTTACATTTAGCTTGAGACCATGGCTTTGACACCATGCATCAGTCTCATTAAGGCCCTTCTGGAGGATATCCATTTCGGCCGGAGACTTTATTACAGCACCCAGTTTGCAGTCGTCCGCAAACTTGATCAGCCATAGCCCTTCAGTGTTTGCTTGTACTTCTGAGAAGTATATGCCAAACAGGAGGGGCCCCAGGACAGAGCCCTGAGGCACACCGCTCATTACTGGTCTGGATTTGGACATAGATCCCGCTACTCTTACTTTGTGGGATCTGTCTGAGAGCCAGTTTGCGATCCATCATGTGACGTAAGGGTTTATGTCCAGGTTGGTGAGTTTATCAATAATGCCCGAATGGGGAATGGTGTCAAATGCTTTAGCAAGGTCAAGGTAAGCCGTGTGTACCTCCTTTCCCTTATCTATAGCCTGAGTAACTGTCTCAAAGAAGTCCACCAGGTTCAGGAGGCATGATCTGCCCTTGAAGCCGAACTGTGTGGGGTCAAGTGTTTGGAGGTTCCCAATCTCTCCATTTATGAGTTCCATAATGATTCACTCCATTGCCTTACAGATCAGACTGGTCAGGCTTATTGGTCGGTAGTTCCCAAGGTTGGTTGTGGGCCCACCCTTGTGCAGCGGAACCACCATTGCTGTGCGCCATTGTATGGGCACATATCCTGTTGACAGGCTGAGACTGTACAGGGTATTCAGATGTGGGGTTAATTCATTTTGGAGCTCGCGTATGACACAGCCTGGGACACCATCTGGTCCCATGGAGGCAGTGTTTTTAGCTTTAGAGAGAGCCTTATTAACCAATGTATCAGTAACAATTGGAGTTACACAATCCCCTGGAATAGTAATAGGCCCTGCAGGTGGTGGTGATGGGGAGGGGATTTGCACTGAACCTGTCAGCCAAGATGTTGGCAGTGTCAGTGGGGTCAGTGTATTTTGTTCCATTTTGTACTCAGAACAGACATGAGAATTGCCATTTAGGTTTTTGACGTAACCATAGAAGGCCTTATGGTTATCCTTGGCATCCTTCGCAACTTTCTTTTCGAAATTGGCTTTAGTTGACTTGATGAGGGCTCTTAATTTCTTACTAATGCTGATCAGGAATGATTTTTCTACTTGAGATTTGTCCTTTTTTGTATAAATCTCCTCCTTTTACTGTATAGTTTGCTTATGGCTGGGGTCCACCAGACTGGTTTCTTCTTGCTTGAAGAAGAAGTCTTGGTTTTATTTGGGATAGCACGGTCTATGCAATCCTGAAGATGTATATAAAGTGCCTTGGTGTAGGATTCTGTATCCTGGATATCATTATCCTTCTGCAAGGGAATATTGAAGCTTTCCACTTCTGACGCAAGTAGTTTGAAGTTTGCTTTGGAAAGGTTTTTTACGATGGTTTCTTTGACTGGGGGAGGTGGAGGGGTGAGGATGTCCAGGGTTATCAGTTTGTGGTCTGATCTGACCAGAGAGGGAGTGATAACGGGTGTGGTACAATGGGCACCCATATTTGTGATGACTAAATCCAATATGTTGTCTCCTCTAGTGGGAGAACATACCAGTTGTTCAAGGGCATTTGAATTTATAAATTCTATGAACCGCTGGGCATAGGAATTAGAACTTTGGTAGTTCGCCCAGTCTATACCAGGGTAGTTGAAATCACCTAAAAATTATGGTGTTGGGTAGGACCTTTATATTTTCCAATGCCTCAAGGAATGCTGAGTGAGCATCTTGGGACATGGTGAGTGATCTATAACAGGCTATGACTTGAAATGTGGTTTTGCCTGCTGATAGTTGCACATGGATGATCTCTGGGGCATCATGCTGCGCCACTAACCTGGAGATGTGTGTATCCTTGATGAATATGGATACACTTCCACCCTTTGTACTGCGATCCGGTAACTGAGGTCGGAAGGTATGATATGAATTGTAACCTGGTAGTGCTGGGGTGCTCTCTGGAGCCTTGAACCAGGTTTCTGTCACTGCACAAACATCTATTTTCTCCATACTGAGGAGTGCCTCGAGTGCATGTATTTTGAGGTTGAGACTTCTGGCGTTGAGTAGCATTACCCTTAGTTTTTGGTTACCTGTGCTAGTTATGGTGGTTGGTTTGTCCTTTGAGCCTTGCCTAAAAAGGACACTATGGGGACGGCAAGAGCCTTGGCCAGTATTTGAAAGCCTAGGGGTGACAGGTGCAAACCATCTCTGGCAAAACAGCGAGGCTTGTTTATCATGTCATCCCAGGCAGACAGACACTGGATTCCCTTAGAATGACACCAGAAGCTTAGCCAGTTGTTGAAATTGATCATTTTGTCTTTGTATTGTGGTATCATTCTAGGTGAGGGTAGTATGCTACTCAAGGTCAGGGTCATACCAGCTTGGACTACATGATCAGAGAGCTCCTCAATGTTTCTTTTCATGTAGTCCAGGGAGGTATGTCTTAGATCATTCACACCAACATGTACAATGACAGCATCATACTTGTACTTGTTCTGGAGTGACCTAAGTGCCTGTGTTATGTGGCGGATCATAGCACCCGATAGGCAGCTAACAGTAACCTTCTCCTTGTTCAGCCTGGTGAGTGGAACATCTGTGTGCCTTACTATAGAGTCTCCTATTACTAGTGTGTTGGGTATGGTGTTTTGCCTTAGGGGCTGTCGTGAGGCACACTGCTGAGGTGAATTATGTGTTTTCTGGCTTGTGTTTGGAGGTGCAGGTTGCTTGCTTGTCTGCTTTGGAGGGCCCTGTTTCTTTTTCATTGGTACCTAGTTCCTCCGAATATGTTTTTGTGTATTTATGTATATGTTTTGCCGGTGCTTATTTTGTAGATCCATTTGTGACTGGTGGTGTGATGCTAGTGTGTCTCTTCTCCTCTTGACTGTCTGTTACAGTCATGGGTTGAGAGCGCTTAGCCTCCAGTCTGGCTGTGTATTTGCATCTCTCACAAGTGTTTGTGTCTAGAGGTAAGAGAAGAGGGTTGTCTGTATACATGAGGCAGTTGTGACATTGCCTCCGGATGCCCAATTCCACCAGATGAACTGGAGAATACACCTGAAGCTGACGTCTGGACATGCTTGGAAAAGTAAATTTCACTTGTCTTGCGGACATTCGAGGGTCTTATGCTGTACTGTAATAGTGCTGTCTAGGAGATTTGGAAAATAATAGTGCTGTCTAGGATATTTGGACAAGTGCTGATTTGGGTTATGCAAGTGCTGTTGATCTGAAGCACTTGAGTTGAGGCTTGCCTAGTTCTAAGGGAAAATTTGCAGCACAGACTTTGTGGAGCCAGGAGTAGTATACCCCAGCTAACCAGCGCTGCCCGATGCTGCTCTGTGTGCAATACCGTGCAAAAAGAGAGTTGCAGGGTTTTAAGAGAGAGAGATCAAGGAGTTTGGAATTGACCCAAAATGGCCAATAAAACTACAGTTTCTAGGCAGTAACCACTCCTACAGGGACAGACAGGCTGCTCAGTGTTAACCACTGCCACTGATGAACACAGAGACTTCCCTTTAGCCCAAGTAAGCACTGGCCTCCAAGAAACTTACAAACAGTTCAGAACAGCAGCTCTGTAACTGAACTTTTTTTTTTTAAATTATAGAAAGTGGGAAAATTGCAATTTTTTTTGATTTTTGTTTAAGGATAGCAGAGACACACAAGTAGCAAACTAGTCAGAACAGTGCAATAAATGACCCCAACATGTGTGTGCTAGGTCAGAGGCAGGTAAAATGCAATTTTAAGAAAAATGATTTTAAATTAAGTGCAACACAAAAAATGCAATAAACAGGCTCTAGGTATGTTCTAAATACTGTTTCTAATACAGATATCAACTTTTGCAAGCAAGAAAATGCTGAAAAGTAGGTGGCAATGCAGTTTTTCTAAGAAATAAATCAGAAGAAAATACTTAAAATCTCAAAAGTGGCTCCTTTCTTCTCTCAGCGTTTTCTCCTCTTGGTAGGTGTTTCAGCAGTAACTATCAAGCCTGGAAAGACAGGAAGGCTTACTTAAACAGGAATTGTGGAGGAGAGATTTGATTTTTTAACAATTGATGGAATGGATTTGTTCTCCTCTATTCCTAAAAAAGAAGGACTTGAGCATTTTCATAGGTTCATAGGTTTATACTAGGCTATCTGCCCTAAGGCATTTATAAGCCTAGCCCAAAGTTATGTGGCTTACGCCACCCCTTATGTTAGAAATAATGTGCCCATTAGTTTGTTGTGCCTCTGTCCAGCAGTGACACAGAGATGATTCCCGGGGTAAACCTACGATCTCCCATCCACCGGTCAAGATTTCTCTTGAACAGAGCCAGCGAGGTGCTCCGCCTCACATGGACTGGGATTTTATTCCACAGCATGGGGAGTCTCTGGGTGATAAATCTATCCCTCCAGCACGTCCTATTTATATCCGTGCTAAGGTTTAAGTCACTTGCTCTAGTGGTTCTGGTGGATTTGGATTTTTTGAGGTGGAGCATGTCCATTAATTCCAGGTTGGTCATGGCCTTGTATGTCAGGCACAGGTCACCTCTGAGCAGACGGTATGCAACTGAATAGAGTTGGAGTTTCTTCAGTCTGGCAGTATATGACAGGTTTTGGAGTCCATTTATCCTTTTGGTGAGGAACTTTTGGGGTCTCTCCAATTGCTGAAGGTGTCGGGTGAGATGCATCCCGAATGGGGCATTGTACTCGATCATTGGTCTGATAAGTGAAGAGTACAGGGGAACAATGACCTCACTTGATCTGGATGTGAATCCCTTCATGATCAGATGGGCAATGTAGAAGGTCTTTCGAACCACTTTAGCAACGTGAGTATCAAACGAGAGGCCACTGTCAACCTGGGTACCCAGGTCCCTGATAACCTCTTCTGTGCTTAGTGGGTTGCCACCTATATGGTAGCTTGGGGTTACCTTGTTTTTCCCGAAGGGTATGACTATACACTTTTTTGCGTTTAACTTCAGGCCATGGCTCTGGCACCAGCTATCAGTTTCCGTGAGACCCCTCTGAAGGATGTCTGTGTCCGATGTACTATCCACTATGGCACCCAGTTTGCAGTCATCCGCAAACTTTGTCAGCCATAGTCCTCCTATGTTTGTTTGTACTTCTGAGAAGTAGATGCCGAACAACAGGGGGCCAAGGACTGAGCCCTGTGGGACACCACTTGTAACCGGCTTGGAGTCTGACATGGCTCCAGCAACTCTAACCCTGTGGGTTCTGTCCTTTAGCCAGTTTGCAACCCATCTTATGACATATGGGTTTACATTTAAGCTGGTAAGTTTCTCTATGATACCCGAGTGGGGTATTGTGTCGAAAGCTTTTGCAAGGTCAAGGTAGGCTGTATGGACTGCCTTTCCCTCATCAATGGCCTTGGTAACTGTTTCAAAAAAGTCGACCAGGTTCAAAAGGCAAGATCTGCCCTTGACAAAGCCAAACTGGGTTGGGTCCAAGGTCTGCAAGTCCCCTATGTCCTTGTTTATGAGTTCCATTATGATCCTCTCCATAGCTTTGCAGACCAGGCTTGTTAAGCTTATGGGGCGGTAATTACCAGGGTCCGTAGATGCACCACCTTTGTGGTGTGGGACCACAGTTGCCGTACGCCACTCCTTAGGCACATATCCCGTGGTAAGGCTAAGATTAAACAGCTGCCTTATGTGCGGGTTTAGTTCTTCATTGAGTTCATGTAGCACACAGCCGGGGACACCATCCGGTCCCATTGATGCTGTGTTTTTAGCTTTAGAGAGAGCAGCTTTCACCTGTGCATTTGAGATGTCTGGGAGGCTACACTCTTGTTGGGAAAGTTATCTCTCCTTTTGGGGGGGGAGAGGGGGGTGAAGTTTGCGCTGAACCTGTCTGCCAGTATGTTGGCAATGTCTGTGGGCTCAGTGATTTTTGTATCATTTTGGACTAATTCTGAGCATATCTGGGAGTTTCCACCCAGGTTTCTGACATAGTTGAAGAAGGCCTTATGATTGTCTTTTGAATCTATGGCAATTTTTTTCTCAAAGTTGGCCTTTGATGATTTTATGAGGGATCGTAGTTTCTTGCTAGTACTGATCAGAGATGCCTTCCCTTTTTGGGATTTTGCTCTATCATGTAATAGCTTTCTCCTCTTATTGTAAAGTTTGTTTATGGCTGGGGTCCACCAGACTGGACGTTTACCCTTGGTGGAAAGAGTCTTGGTTTTATTTGGGATTGCCTGATCCATGCAGTCCTGAAGGTGTTCATAGAAGGCATTTGTAAGGGCTTCCGCAGCTTGGGTTGTGGTTTCCATTGGCTCGGGGGCCTTGAAGGATACCACACCTGTCTTGAGTAGTGTGAAGTTTGCTTTATAGAAGTTCTTCACTGTGGTCTTTTTTGTTTGGGGTGGGGGCGGGATGTGGATTTCTAGTGAGATTAGTTTATGATCTGATCTCACCAAAGAGGGATATACTTCCGGTGTGGAGCATTTTGTCCCCATGTTTGTGATGATGAGATCCAGTATATTTTCTGCTCTGGTGGGGACGGTGACTAGTTGTTCCATGGCATTTGAATTTATGAACTCCAGGAACCTTTGGGCTAGAAAGTTGGGGCTTGAGTAATGTTCCCAGTCTATATTCGGGTAGTTGAAGTCACCCAATATGATGGTGTTTGGTGATACATTTATACCCTCCAGTGTCTTCAGGAAGGCTGTGTGGGTTTCCTGAGTTTGAGAGGGTGGCCTGTAGCATGCTACAAATTGTAGAGCAGTTTTGCCTATGGTTAATTGCACCTGGATGGTTTCCGATGCTTCGATGTAGCCACCAACCTGGAGGTGTGGGTATCCTTGATGAATATGGATACACCCCTCCTTTTGTGGTATGGTCCGGGTTTTGGGGCGGACGCATGATATGAGGTAAAACCTGATAGTGCCGGGTGCTCTCAGGAGCCTTGAACCAGGTTTCAGTCACAGCACAGACATCGATGTTCTCCATACTGAGAAGGGCCTTGAGTGCGTGCATTTTGAGATTTAGACTTCTGGCATTGAGCAGCATTACCCTTTTTGTTTTCTAGGGTGGTAGGTTTAGAATTTGAGCCTTGCCTAAAAAGGCACTATGGGGTGGCAAGAGCCTTAGCCAATATCCGGAATCCCAGGGTGACAGGTGCAAGCCGTCCCTTGCGAAGCAGCGTGGCTTGTCAAGCATGTCATCCCAAGCAGACAGACACTGGATCCCCTTTGAATGACACCAGAAATTAAGCCAATTGTTAAAGCTGATCATCTTGTCACTATATTGTGGCATCATTCGTGGTGAAGGAAGGATACTGCTCCGGGTCAGGGTCATACCTGCCTGGGCTACATAATCAGAGAGCTCCTCTATGTCTCTTTTCATGTAGTCCAGGGAGGTATGTCTCAGGTCGTTCACACCAGCATGGACAATGAATAGTGTACTACACTTTACCAGTTTAATTATATAATTAATTTGATTTTTCAATTAATGGCATTGGTCTCGGACAGTAATTATTTTTAAAGGAGAATATTTTAAACAGACTCAAGGGTTGCTATGGGAGCAATTTGTGTGTCCATATATGCAAATCTATTTTTATTGGAGTAGGATATTACTAAGGTTTTTAACTCTAAATATTTTTATAATGTTCGGTTGTATGTGAGATTTTTGTACAATATTTTTATTTTATGGAATGGGTCTGAGCATGACATATTTAAATTTGTTGAATTTCCTAATAATTCCTCAAGCTTTTTAAGAATTACCTTTAACTGTGATTTTTAATCAAATTAATTGGTTTGGACACTTAATTATGCAAAGTGACAAAGGGTTTAGATCTCTGATTTACAGGAAGCCTACCTTTAGTCACTCCTATTTAGACTTTTTGAGTAGTCATCCTATGAATCAAAAAAGATGTTAGGTGAAGGGTCAGTATATCCGGGTTGCTAGGATGACTTCTGATGTTCTGGATCTTAAAAGGGAGTTAGATAAAGTACTGGATATGTTTTTGGTTAGGGGGTATACTCCAAATTTTGTTAATCTCAATGGGGAATAAAGTATAAACCACTTTTGGATGTTGGTATTGAGAAAAGGGCCCTTAGAGACTATGTTGCGTCTCAATGGGGAATAAAGTATAAACCACTTTCGGGTGTGGGTATTGCAAAAAAGGCCCCCAGAGTGCATGAAAATAAATTTGAAAGGGCCCTGGTAGTACAATATACCACCCAAGCAGAAGAAATGAAGGCAATGTTTAGAAGGAACTGGAATAGTTTAAGAACTTACCCCAATATTTACAAATTATTGGGTGTTGAGACAGTCTTTGTGCATAAAACTGGTTGGAATTTGAAGAATGGGTTTGAACAGGGATCCCTTTAAAATGAACAGGCAGGGAATTGTTTCAATGGGACAAAAATGTGGGTCTTGTTCCCAATGTCCCTATATTTTTGAAGGAAGACCCCTGGCATTGGAGAACATTACCCATTCTGAAGTTAGATTTGTTAAGGATAACTGTGCAAGTAAATGTGTGGTATATCTTCCCAAGTATTCAGGGTGCCCGGCTTTTTATGTGGGTAAAATGGAGCGGCAGCTCCGTAAGAGAATTTATGAGTATTATTATGACATAGTAAAGTGTAATGAAAATAATGCTCTGTACAAGCATATAAAACTTGTTCTTTTTATAAAAAAAATGTTTGTTTGGTATCCTAGCTAGGGTTATGATAGATCCTAGAGGAGGAATTATAAATTGTTTTTAGAATCTAAAGAAGCAAAGTGGCAAATGAGGTTAAATGCCACCCACTTCCTAGGTATTTCTATTTATTCAATTAAAATTAAAGTCTAATAAGTTTTAAAGTAATGTTTTAAAAAAAAAAAGATTTTAGGCTTTGATTATTTAACCTTGACCTGGTTCCTATGAGTCTTGGCCTTTAATGGTTGCCTGGTTACAAAAGTTAATTGTTTAACTGGGTTGTTGGGAAAGTATAAAAGAAGGGGACTGATAACTTTTTAATTTAGATTCTGCAGAAGTCCTGATGCATTTGGACGGAAGTGCTTAATCTGTTATTCCATTTTTTTTTATTTTATTCAATAAATTGAGCTTTTTAAATTTATTGGCCTGTGGTGGTGGTATTTTGTTTTGTAGGCTAAAAGTTAATGTTTTCTGAGAGTATGCAAGTTATTTTTCATATCTGGGAGGGGGAAAGATAAAACAAGAAAATGCAGCAAGTATTTTAAGTAGGAGAATTGGCAGTAACATGCATCCTAGCATGGAAACCTTAATATTAGGCCAGATAATGCCTGTGTGTGTGCAACTATCTGTTTGGGACAATTCTTCCTATTATGAGGGTTAAACTTCACTATGTGAAGATGCACATAGGTTTGTGTTAAGTTAATAGATCATTGGGTGTTCTGGGGTGTGTTTTCTTTTTGTCTGAGGGTTTTCTTTAAAACAAATATTCTTGTAAAGTGTGACATAGGTTCAAATAGAGAGGACAAGAAACAACTGTATAAATATCCTGCCAAAGAGTAGTGGGTGCATATATCCAAAAGCTGGAAATAGACATAAAAGTTGTCATATATAATAAGTGAGAATAATAACCTCTTATCATAATGATAACACTTTCCATAATATCTTGGAATGTGAATGATCTCACAGGTATAAACAAAAAAGAGTATTGAATTATATTAAGAAATGTAGAGTGCAAACAGCAATGTTACAGGAGACACATTTGGAAAGAAATGAGCATGTAAATTTGATAAAAAAAGGATTTCAGTTTGAATATTCAGCAGAGTATCAGGGGCAAAGGAAAAGAGGAGTACTTATACTAACTGCTACAGGAGTTCCAATAGTGGCAGGGCAGAAAACAAAGGATAATAATGAGGAATTCCAATAGTGATTAATAATGATAGAAGTGCAGTAGCAAGGGACTACTGGCAAGGGAGGAGAATTAAGTGGCATGCATTTAAATTTCACCTAAAACTACTATTATGGAGTTTACAAATTGGGATAAATAATCAGCTTTCAGCAGGGAATATTACCAATAGGTGGGAAGCGGAATTTATTTTGCAACAATGAGTTGTGGAACTCACAGTCATAGGGGAAGTTTGGACAAGAGTTTTAAGCCTTGTGCCTGTGATACAGACTCTCCACCCTACCCCAACTTAACACGGCAGAAGGAATTCTTTCAGGAAACAGAAGGGCATACCCACCAGGAATCCCTAGTGTATTTAAGGCTCTGCTCGCCTTGCCATACAGTATAGGAGATAAGCTACTGCTTTTCTAGTTTTAAGCCTTGTGCCTGTGATACAGACTCTCCACCCTACCCCAACTTAACAAGGCAGAAGGAATTCTTTCAGGAAACAGAAGGGCATACCCACCAGGAATCCCTAGTGTATTTAAGGCTCTGCTCGCCTTGCCACACAGTATAGGAGATAATCTACTGCTTTTCTAGTTTTAAGCCTTGTGCCTGTGATACGGACTCTCCACCCTACCCCAACTTAACAAGGCAGAAGGAATTCTTTCAGGAAACAGAAGGGCATACCCACCATGAATCCCTAGTGTATTTAAGGCTCTGCTCACCTTGCCACACAGTATAGGAGATAAGCTACTGCTTTTCTAGGTATAAAACTAATCTTTGTAGAGTTAAGTAGACCCTATTGTAAGGGCCAGCACAGCTGAGGACCTACCCAGGGCCATCTCCTACTTTCTCACCTGTTTTCTTCTTTTACCTCCTATCTGTAGACTACATGTAACTCCCTTCTTCCACCACTAGAGGGCAGCAGAACTCTTAAGCTTGTAAAATTCCATCTTACCTGCCACTCAATCTCCTGTAGCCCTGGGGTGCAGCCCCTGCTAATACCCTATTGGAACTAGTACCCCTACTGCCGGAAGGGTAAACACTAACCTTATTCTCTTTTTAATATCTCTACAGTTGAACCCCTGAAAAAGATGACAAAGAAGTAGCCTTATCAGTGTTTAAAATTGGCACACCCGAACACTTACTTCTCTGTCTCTTCTATTCCTGTCTTAACCTTCCTAGTTACTTAACAAACCAGCTACTTTCTTTAATTAAAACTGCTACTTTCTCTCTCCATAACACATCCTTTCTTTCTGCTTACCACTATATTCTCCTTTTAATACATATATATAGAAATTGATTCTTACCTTACTAACACTTGTAGAACCCAGTTGAACTGTATAACTGATTGACTCCAGCCTCCAGCTGTGACCCGCTCTGTTCGCCCTGCGGGCTCACTCCGCTCCCCTACCCTACCCCCAAATCTCACCCACCCCCAGTGGCCCTAAACTTATACCTCCCTTACCACACCCCTCCCACATCCCACCAATCTTAAACAATCATTTACTAAATCATCCACACCCATCATAATTTGTCTATTACCTCCTTAAACTATTTCCATTGTAACTCACCCACCCTCTCTTCCTTAAACACTATCTCTTGTTTTCTTCTCCTTTTCTTTCCTTATCACCTCATCTCATAAATTACTACTTCACTCCTACTTCCTCTTACTCATAATTTACAAATGTGACTCTAACTGTAAGAACAAAACTTTCCAAAGCCCTACTCTTAAGCACACTTTCAACCTTCCTAACCTATGCCTACATTATCACCTCATTTGAAAAAACATACTATAACTAGTATAACTACATTCATAAACAGACTACAATTCATAACTCTATCCTCCCTGTAATATCACCTCAACTCCTAGCTACCTTCTACCTAAATACCATAGACTCTCCCACATTAAATACTTTACACCCACAATAAGGAAAGTAAAATATCCATCAAACACTTTAAATAACCCTGTATCAACACTCATTAAACCCAGCTTAAAAGAAGGTGACACCCACCCTAACCCTGGCCCTACAATTCCAACTACCCTAATTACCCAGCCCAAACTCCCCACCTCTTTCCTAATAGGACATCTTAATATCCGAAGCGTTAATAACAAAATATCCCATCTCCATGCCCTTCTTGATACCCATAACTTTGACATCCTCTGTCTAACAGAAACATGGTTAAAGCCACACATCAAAGACAATGAAATCATTCCCCAAGGGTACAATATACTAAGATTAGACCGTATAAAAAGTAAGGGTGGTGGAGTTGCAGTCTTATTTAAAGAAGGACTACAAATCTCCACTTCACCATTTAACCTATCTCAGGACTGTAAGGCTGAAATACTTATCACCAAATTTCAAATAAACCAAAACAAATCTGTATATATCATCTGCATATACCTTCCACCTGGTAATAATATCAGTACTATAGAGAATATCCTAAGCTGGGTGGCCTCTACTTATCCCCAAGAAACTATTATATTGGGTGATTTTAATACTGATTGGAAAACTGTTAAAGCTGATAACCCCTCCTCCCACATTAACCTTCATGGATTCAGTCAAACTATCACCTCTACTACAAGAATCAATAAACCAAACAATAAAGAGAGCACCCTAGACAGGATTCTTATAAATAAGCAAAAACAAACTTATAATGTAGGAAGTCTACCTGATGATGTTAGGGATCATACTTTAACCTACATCCTTAGGCATAAAAATGATATCTCTAACCCCCTTATAAAGAGAATCATACGTACCAACAAACACTTCAACCCAACATTATTCCAAAATGAACTAAGCGCTTGTGACTGGAACCCTCCAAAATCTCTACCACTTGAAGAAGCTGTCAACTATCTAAACTCTAAATTCCTTTCCATCCTTGACAAGCATGCACCCAAAAGAACCATCAGAATGAAAGCCAAAGAAACCAAACAAAAAATCTTACTTAGAAATAAAGCCTGGGCAAAGTGGAGAGCTACCAAAACTATATCTGATCAACAACTATTTAAACAACTAAGAAAAAGCAATACTTTGACAAAAAAACTACTATTGTAAACTTCAGGACAACCACGAAAATAACCCCCAAAAGTTTTGGTCTACTGTAAATTAACTCCTTTCCCTTGGGCACTCCCATACACCTACCCACTTCAGGCAGACCCAGACACCCCCCATCAAACTGCCAATGCCTTTAATTGCTTCTTTACAGATACCATACAAACATTAGCTAGCCAACATACCCAAGATAGCTCAAACCTTGCCACTTCCTTACCCAGTACTCTACCAGCTTTCTCTATGCAACCAATCCCTACCACTCTCATCTATAAATACATCCAAAAACTCAAGCCTTGTACCCCTTCTGCTGACCATTTACCTTCTGAATACCTCCAAAAAGCAGCTAAAGTAATTTCCTATCCTATATCCATCCAGAACCATTAAGGAAGGTTACGTTCCAAACATCTGGAAAATCTCCCATATCATTCCCCTTCACAAAGGTGGAAACTCAAATGACTACTCCAACTACCGGCCAATAGCACTCTTATCACCATTAGCAAAAATCATGGAAAAATGCATTCATCATCAACTTTTAAAACATCTAACACAAAATAATATAATAGCTAAATGCCAGCACAGTTTTAGGTCATCACATAGTACCACAACAGCCCTGTTATCCTTTACAGATGTCATAAATAAAAATCGAAATAACAATATCCTCTCATCAGCACTCTTTATTGATCTGTCCAAAGCATTTGACATGATCAACCATACCCTTCTTATCAACATTCTGGAATCCTTATCCCTTGACTCTTTAGCTATCAAATGGTTCAGGTCCTACCTAACCAATAGGCAACAAGCAGTTATTTGGGAACATAATCTATCATCCCTTCTACCTGTCACCCTGGGAGTCCCTCAGGGCTCTATTCTAGGCCCACTTCTTTTTTCTCTTTTTAATAACGACCTGCATGTAGCAATCCCACATGCCACCTGCTTTCAATATGCAGATGATTCAACATTAATATGCTCAGCTAGCTCACCATCTGCACTACATTCCCTCACTTAGAATGTATTCAACACAGTTGAAACATGGTTCACTAAACGCTGTCTCCTTCTCAATGCTAAAAAAACAAGCTCCTTGTCTTTACACCCACCAGTAAGTCCACCCCAATAGATTTCCCTATTATTTCCAATAATCATAGTATCATTCACCCTGACTCTACAACCAAACTATTAGGAATTACTATTGATAACAATCTTACATTTGATAGTCACATAAATAATACTATTAAAACTGTCAACAGGAAAATAGGCTCCTTATATCAAATCAAAACTTTCTTAACTCCAGCAGCCAAAACCAAAATTGTACACTCACATTTAATTTCTACTCTTCTATACGCTTCTCCCATATACACTAACCTCAAAAAGAATAACTTTGTCAAACTAGAGCATGCCTATAACAGCATCGCCAGATTTGTCACTGATCATCCCTTCCGAACTCACCACTGTCAAAATCTAAAGCAGCTAGGCTGGCTTGAACTTCAAAACCTTCAGAAAATCTCCCAACTTACCATGGCCCACAAGATATTTTACCAAACTAACAATACTCCTATACTATCAAATCTCATAAAAACCTAAATTCACTACGCTCTTCTAACAAGCTTCTAGCTACCATAACCAAAATTAACAACAAGGCTGGCAATTCCCTCTTTTCTAACACAGTGAGAGAAGACTGGAACCTACTTCCCATTGAACTAACATCACTCTCTTCCCTACCTCTCTTTAAACAAAAACTCAAAATACACCTTAAAACTCACTGGTTATGTCCATTCTGTAAACCTGACTAACCTTTGCTTACACTAACTTATTTCTTCACCTTACTAAATTCTCTCATATATTTTCTTTAAAATCTTCAGGAAAACTGAACTGGTGATCACAATTGAACATATTGGCAGACCCTTTCCTGCTAATTTCTATAAAATCTACTCCATAATTGTATACTAAAGTTATGTCAATTTTATTACAGTAAATTAATTCATCACATGACCATTATGATTTTCTATACTAGTGTAAATACCAACTTTTCCTCTATTTTTATTATTGTTTCATATATATTTTTATTGAACTTCTTTAATTTACTATGGTACAACAATGGTTTCTATGTTTATCTTATAGTTCTAGTGATTATCTAATTTTGCTATTGGAGCTTTTCTCTCTGGGCCTCTACTGAAAATGGAAATGTATCCAGCTAGACTAGCCCGGTCAACAAATGTAAAATAAAAATAAATAAATAAACAGTGACGATATATCTGGGGGCCTAGAAGGGAAATGTGACAAAAGAGAGATTTCTGAAAAAAATATGAAAATATTTGATATGGAAGGCATGAATTCAGTATAGAGATATAGTATAGTATATAGAGTATATCTCAGAGATAATATACCTATTACTCCCCAACTTTCAATAACTGGGCTAGACTAGTGAGAAATTATATTTCACAGGAAGTTGTGGATTTAATTGAGAGCTTTGACCCACATCCAGTTTCTATTTCAGATCATATGCCAATAACAACTAAGATAAAAATGCAGGATAATGAAATAAAAATGATATACTAGCACATCCTCATCTATCTGTTAAAAATGGAGAAATTTAAGAAATGGGTAGTAGAAATTATTCAGGAGTTATTAGGGAAGATAGAAAGTTATTCAGACGTTATAGCTAGTGGGTGGGATAAAATGAACATTGAGTTCAAAAATAGGGTAGCAATAAAAGAAAAAGAGATATTGTTAAGAAGTAACAAGCATTATATGAGGGGCTGACAAAGGTTAAAGTACTGCTGAATAATGGGAATCTCACAGAACAAGAAGAGATGTAAATGCAGAGTGGTGAGGAGAAAATAGGGAAGTACTTGGATTATAGAAAGATTGTTGTTAAGCAACTGTCTTTTTGATAACTCTAGAGCACAAAAACGTTTAGCACAATGACTCAGGCAACAGAAAGTAGAAACGGTTGTCACCAAATTTTGGGAGCCTATAACAAGAAAGTAACCAGAGATCATGTAGTAGCATTAAAGCTATTTTAGACATTTTATGAAAAATTGTATAAAGCAGAGAAAGTGAGAATCAAGAAAAAGCACAAATGGAAATTTTTATTGAAGACTTAAATATGCCAAGGTTAGAGGTAGATGAGGTTCAACAATTAACACTATTTTAAAAGAAGGAATAGCACCAATATCCCGGAAAAAAGCTGCAATAGCTACAGTATTTAAAAATGGTAAAGACCAATTGGATCCAGCTGTATATAGGCTTGTTTCAATTTTAAACCATGAGTATAAAGGGTCTGTGTCTATAATGGCTAAAAATATGGCAAATGTGTTGTAAAAATTGACAGATATGAATCAGTGTGGTTTTATGGATGCGAAACAAATATTTGACAGCATTACTAAAACAGTGATGATCCATAGGGAAGCAGAATTTAAGAAAATACCTCTTTTGTTGTTGGGTCTTGATGCAGAGAAAGCATTCAAGAGAGTAAGCTAGAATTTCATGAGTAGGGCAATGAAAGCATTTGCATTCCATGATACAATAGTAAGGTTAACTGAGATGATATAGAAGGAAATGGGAGCAAAAAATCAAAGTGGGAGGGTTACTCTCTTATAAGAGGTGTCTGAACAGAGCAGCAAGGCAAGAGTATCATTTTCCTCCTTTGTTAATTGCATTATATCTAGAAGATTTTCAAAGAAAACAAGGGACTCAGAAACTAATGGATATAACTGATAAGATAGTAAAGCAAAAGTCAGCTTTCGACTTCCAAGATGGCTGCACATTGAGTAACACAATATGACATAAGAAAATCTAGAAATATTGGACATTTTTTGGACTTTGCTGGACTTTTGGGGGACACTAAAGTATATGCCCTACCTCAAATCATTAATGTTAACAAAAATACCTTTGTAGGGGAAGAGGAGGGAGAAAGTTAACTTTAAGTAAAACAATTTTTTTCTTAATTGTAATATTTTTAAAGTGCATGATTTTCTTTGCATGCTATAAAGTAAAGTTTTCTCAGTTGCTTTTAAGTGTAATGGGAATACTTGTAGTAAACAGGTGCTCCTGTTTTTTTTCTCCCTTCTCTATTTCTCTTTATTCAGTTTTAAGAAATGTAGACATAGCAATGTAAAAAAAAAAAAAAGTCTGGTTAAAATAGCATGACAAAAGTAAAATGAATGTTGAGGTTTCTCATTCTTGCATGGGGGAATGACTAGATTAAGGCCCTAGGCTTATCTAGTAACAAATTTTAAGAGAAAAAAAAAAAGTAAATGAAAAAGAATATTGAATATTCTAAGGCTTTTTTTCTAGCAAATAAATGTATGCTCAGCAACAATTCTGTATCTTTCGAACATTAATGAAATGAAGTAGGACATATGCTTTAGTGTCCCTTAAAAGTTTAACAGTCAAAAATGTCCAATATTTCCAGGTTTTCCTGTTCTGTCATGTTTTACAAATATAATTATTGCTTTGTAATCCTACATTTGTCAATTTCCAATTTACTGGTTTTATTCCTGCTCACCCCCATCTCCCAAATCCTGACTGTGCTTCATTTCCAACATATAGAAACAAAAAACTCCAAGTAAACACACCAAGCACTTATAGTACCAAAATTCCATTGTTGAATAAATGGAATTTGTACTAAGTGCTTGGCATGTTTACTTAGTGGTTTTTGTTTCTATATGATTTTGGACTTTGAAACGACTAGTTTAGCTGTTCACACAACTGCTGTTTGGGGTGTCATTTTCAACATACTCTTGATTCTTCTAGTTAACTCTTGCACTTTTTCTCTTCTCTCAAGTATTTTCTGCTGAAACATTGGAAGAGGTTTCACTGGCACAGTCTCTTTGTGGTCTTTATTACCAGAAGAACAATAAGCAGAATATCCTTCTCTTTCACAGCTGTCATTTTGTTGGACAAACGTTTTATTTTCCTCCTTAGCATGTATTTCATCATGAAATGATTTTGTCCCCCCAGGAAAGAATATTTTGAAGATAGCCGAGTACAGCAGTTTGAATCTCACCCCTGCTTCTCCACATTCCCCGAATATTAGAGTAAATTTACTCCTCTTCAGCCTGGTGTACAGTGAGTATCACAAACACTCTGCTGTCTCCCACATTTAGGACTTTGTCCTTCTGCCACAGTTTTGTCAGAATCAACTCCTTCTGCTGGTAGGATTGCATCTTTACTATTAAAGGTCTAGACTGCTTTCTCATAGCCAAGTTTGGAGCATACTCACAATGTGCCTTTTCAACTAACAGCTCCTGCTGTGGAACACCAGTCCAGTTACTTATTTGTGCTTTCATAAAACTAATGCAGTCTGTTTCTTCCAGCTTCAATGGTACAGCTGAAAATCTCAGGCTTTCCCTACGTTTTGTCCTCTAATTATTATTTTTTTTTAAACATCTCTTCTTGAGCAGTCTCATATTCAGCCTTTTCTTCATTTCTGCCTCTGGCTTTGCAGTTTTATTACCTCATCTGAATATCTGTTTAAAGCTTATTCCATTTTTTGCCAGTCTTTTGTTATTTGAGTTGATATACTCCATCAGTATTTTAATCAGGTCTGTGTACAGTTGTCTTATATTTTCTTCTAGGTTATTGGAAGTCATGTTTGGAGCTTGCACTGCTTTTTGCTGAACAGCTGCAGTACTTTTCCCAGTCAATGTTTTTTCTTCACCTTTTGCATCTAATTTTCTTTCAGGTCCTCTGTATTTCTTTTTTTCTGGCATCCACACAGTGCACTTACTAGTAGGTTACTGAAATTTACCCAGAAATATAAGTCCACTGGCTTTCTATTTACACACTGGGAGAGCTGAAGTTAAGCTGTTGATCAGTGTGCAGCCATCTTGGAAGTCTATGTGATGTATAAAGTTTATAACGTTGAATATGCCAATATGGTTTGTCTTCTTTTATATAAATGTAAGTTTGCCTATGTCACACATGATAATTCAATAAACATGTTTTAAACATACTACAGTTTTGTGGACGATCCTCAAAATTACATCTCCTTTCAACAAGATGATATGGCAAGTGTGTATTCCTTGGCTGATCGCCTTAAAGCCATTCTCTCCTCTCTTACTTCTTGTATAACTGGTTGAAATTAAAAACCTTCAAAACAGAGGCTATGGTAGCTTATGCTACCTTATCGGATTCTTCTACACCTCACCAACTTAGTTTTGTCTTACACAGTTGTAATAAGCTTGAATTTGTTGAGATAATACACAACCTAGGCATTAGTTTGGATTGTAGATTGATCAGTTGTCAGCTGTTGTGAAATCATCCTGTTTCCACCTGCAAAATGTCTGTGATTACCCACCTTCTTTCTATATAAAGCTAACATATTAGTTGTTGGTTATGCCTTAGTCTCCTCCAGAGTGGAGTATTGTAATTCCTTCTACCTGGTACTTCCCAACACCAAGTTATATAATCTGTGTTGATGTAGAACTGTACCTATAGGTTGCTTACTGGTACAAGTCATTACCAACACATTATAACTGTTCTTCACAGCCTTCATTGGCTTCCAGTGCACTTTAGAAATCTGTATAAGATTCTGGTTTTAGCATATTTGTCAGTAATGAGTAGGATCACACTTATTTGAATATGGTGGTGCTGCTGTATAGCCCTAATCAGAGTTTGTGTTCTTTCACTCAGGGGCTGTTGCTGTTTCTATAGGGGTGCCTTGATACTTCATGAATCATTTCTTTTGTGTAACTTGCTGTGGCTTTGAGTGTGTTCATCCTTGGAGGGCTTTCACAGGGTGTTTAAAACCCACATTATTGACCCTGTCTGAATGAATGGAGTGAATAGTGGAAGCTATATTTTTTAAGCAAAAAAAAAAAAATCTTTATTAAATTTTCATGTATGACATAGGCAGTCTTACATTTATATACATGAAAATAAACCATAATGAAGCAATCTCAGTTACAAACTGTACCAATATAACTGTAGCTGCAAACATTATACATAATTTTTGATATATCTAGTCATTGTCAGTCACACATTACATTGCTCATTCAAATCCTGTTTTCATTTAAACCTTGTTCCTCCTCTGCATGTATTGATCCTATTTTTTCCTGTGTAATTTGTACCTACCCTTTTCTAAAGATCCCAGTTCAACTTGTTTTGTCTCTGTTACTATCTTCGTTACTTCTAGTAAAGTTGGTTTAGAGTTTGATTTCCATTTTCTAGTAACTGCTTTTTTGGCAGCCATCATAATTAGAATCAAGGCATTACTATATATAAAACTACTGAAGAACCAACTCTGATATGCAAAACAACAAAATATTATTAAATATTTTTGGGGCATTTTACTTAAGTTTAGGGAGTTTGTTAATAACCCAAATGTTACTCCAATATTTTCACTTAGGAAAGGAAGAAGTATTCGGACATTACTATACACAGTAAATGTGTTAAACCATCAGATAGTTTACATAAGGAAATATCAGTTAAGGGCGCATTTAAATGTTTTGTAAATAATTTTGACAAGATTAGTGGCTTTCCTTTTAATTTGAATGGGAAATACTACTGCTATATAGAAGGCATTATATATGCTCTGTATTGGGAAAGTAAAAGGCCCTTTAAGGTGAGACTACAACAACATGTCAGGGACATCAAAAATGTTAGAGAAACTAGTCATGTAGCTATGCACTTTAAAATATGCCATTGGCAGTAATCCTAAGATTTTAAAAGTACTATTTTAGAAAAAAATTGTTACGAATATAGAAGGTATTGACATTGCTTTTTAAGGAATATGTTTTTATTTTGAAATATGATACACTGACCCCTAGTGATTTAAACATTGAATGCAATTGGAAATTGTTGATATAGTTATATAATTATTAACTATTTAATTGTTTAATTATTTAATTGTTTGATTGTATTGAAAGTATTTAGGGAATGGTATATAAGCTGTTGAGTTTCTTAAAAGTTTATACTCCCTGAAGGCAGTTGCTTGCCGATGTGCTAGAGTGTTTTTTGAATAAATATACAGTTTGTTTTTAGTGGCCTTTTTTGCTGTTTTATATATGAAGGCCTTACTACAGTGGATATAAAAAGCTTACACACCCTGTTAAAATAAATGAGATGACAATAAATCATTTCAAAACCTTTCCCACCTTTAATGTGACCTATAACTTGTACAATTCAATTGAAAAACAAACAAATCTGTTAGGGAAAAAATATAAAAAAACATACAGTATGCTGGTTGCATAAGTGTGCACATCCTTAAACTAATACTTTGTTGTGTGTGCACACCCTTAAATTAATACTTTGTTGAAGCACCTTTTGATTTAATTACAGCATTCAGTCTTCTTGGGTACACACCTGCCATCAATTAGAGAGACCCTGATTATCCTCAAATAAAGTTCAGCT
Source organism: Protopterus annectens (assembly GCF_019279795.1). Taxonomy (NCBI): domain Eukaryota; kingdom Metazoa; phylum Chordata; order Ceratodontiformes; family Protopteridae; genus Protopterus; species Protopterus annectens. The sequence goes on from NC_056737.1 coordinate 1,825,701,227, forward strand.
GTCCTAGTAAGATTTTCCTGACATTTACTCGGTTGACTGCTCAGCAAAAGCCATGGTTCGCAGAGAGCTTACAAAGCATCAAAGGGATCCCATTGTTGAAAGGTATCAGTTAGGAGAAGGGTAAAAAAAAAAAAAATTCTACAGTATTGGACATAGCATGGAGCACAAATATGGGACAACAGTGACGTTGCAAAGAACTGGACGCCCCTCCAAAAATTGATGAAAACTGGTCAGGGAGGCTGCCAAGAGAACTACAGCAACACTGAAGGAGCTGCAGGAATTTCTGGCAAGTACTGGTTGTGTACTAAATGTGACAACAATCTCCTGTATTCTCCGTATGTCAGGACTATGGGGTAGGGTTGCAAGACAGAAGCCTTTTCTTACACAGACAAGCATCCAGGCCCAGCTAAATTTTGCAAAATACATCGTCTCTCAAAAGCATATGGGAAAATGTGTTATGATCTGATAACACCAAGGTTGAATTTTTTGGCCACAATTCCAAAAGTTATGTTTGGCGCAAAAACAACACTTTGCATCACCAAAAGAGCACCATCCCCACTGTGAAGCATGGTAGTGGCAGTATCATGCTTTGGGGTTGCTCTTCTTCAGCTAGAACTAGGGCTTTAGTTAAGGTGGAGGGAATTATGAACAGTTCCAAATACCAGTCACTTGTGGCCCAAAACCTTCAGGTGTCTGCTAGAAAGCTGAACATGAAGAGGAATTTCACCTTTCAACATGACAATGATCCCAACCATCCATCCAAATCAACAAAAGAATGGCTTCACCAAAAGAAAATTAAAGTTTTGGAATTGCCCAGCCAGAGCCCAGACCTAAATCCAATAGAAAATCTGTGGGGTGACCTGAAGAGGGCTGTGCACAAGAGATGCCCTCGCAATCTGACAGATTTTGAGCACTTTTGCAAGGTAGAGTGGGCACATATTGCCAAGTTAAGATGTGCCATGCTGATAGACTCCTACCAAAGAAGACTGAATGTATGAATTAATGAAAGTATTAGTTTAAGGGTGTGCACACTTATGCAACCAGCGTATTGTACATTTTTTTATATTTTTTCCCCCTAACAGATTTGTTTGTTTTTCAATTGAATTGTACAGGTTATAGGTCACATTAAAGGTGGGAAAAGTTTTGAAATGATTTAATGTTGTCTCATTTTTTATATCACAAAAACCTGGTATTTTAACAGTGGTGTATATCCACTATACCTTACTGATAATTACTTGTGTGTGAAATGCAGTGCACACTGTCTGCACCATCTCTGCTTACTGCAGCTATATAATGAAATTATGCAACATCATGTAGTTTGATATTGCACACACACACGTGTATTTTGACAATGTAAAGACTACTGAATGCAAGTCTGTAAATTTATATTCACAACAGTTTGATACCTTCCAAATTTCTCATTTTTGGGGTCCAAATAATGGGGTGCCACGATTCCCGAGTGGCACCCCTTTATTTCCATTTTTTTCCAGTGATTTTTAAATTTATTTCTTTTGTGATTTTTTGAGCTGACATGATCACGTGCATAATGATGTCGGCTCCATCAGCCCGTCGGAATTGAGCTCAAGGGCATGCATTTCCGGCTGACTGTTTGAGCGTGAATAAACAGAGTTGTAATGGATATATTTCAATGGTGCTGCTGGACTGGAGGTATTTTATCAAGGTATTTGCTGGGATTTTGGTTGGTTCAGGTATTTGTTATGCTGGCGAATGAACGGAGCTTTGGATATAGTTGGTGCTGTTGCTGCTTAGTTCAGGTATTTGTTATGCTGAATGAAGCTGCTTTTAAGGTATTTGTTATACTGGAGTTATTATTTTAGAGCAGTATGTTTCTGCATCCATTGGCTGTGCTTTTACAGTTCAGAGCATTTGTTATGCTTTTATGAAGGGGCTTTGCTCAATGGTGCTGTTGGAGTTATTATTTTTGAGCAAGCAGTATGGCTCGGTTTTTACAGAGCTTTAGTATGTGTAAATGCCCCCAGCAGAATACACCCGGTGGCTGCAAGTACTCAAGATCAAACCCTTTACCTTGGGTACAGGTAAAAAGAGCCTAAAGTCCCTAGCCACCACCACTTGTAAATTTTGAAGAGAAAATTGAGTACTGACTTTCAGATAGACTTGTTAAAAATTATAGCAAGTACAGGGCATTGTCCTGCATGCTGGATTTACTGGGCTTTGTATGTATTGGATGTTATAATAAATGTGGATTGTGACAGAAGCAGGGATAGTCATTTAAGCTTGGGGAAAACTTTGCAATTTAGGTGTAGATAATATAAATAGTTGCAGTGTGCTAAATGGATGTGGTGAGTAGAAACACATCTCTGCCTGCCTTATTGTTCTATTCCTCATTAAATCTTTGGTTTTCAGGATTTTTGTGGCAAATCACTGAAGGACTGAATTCACTAAATGACAGGCATTTGAATTTCAGACTTCATATTCTTCAGAAAATAAATGGTAACACAAAACCTTTTATTCTAGTAATTTTCTAAGTTTATAAGATCAGTATTTGAAATTTGTCCCTATTTTGTGGCTGTATTTCCCCATTGTTGGCTTTGTCCGGTTTTTTATGCTAAAAGGTTGAGCGCTACGGTGAGAAGTGAGAACTGAATTTAGTAAATGATAGCCATTGAAGTTTCAGTCTTTCTGTCTTTCAGGAAACTGCTGATTTGCCATAGTAGTATGTTGCTCTGACTGTAGTACACAGGCTGCTGTGTTCAAGACTTGGCAGTGAAATGCATGGTGATAACACATCTATTCTAGCAACTTTCTAAAATTATACAAGCAATGTTGTAAAATGCGTCCATGATTTTTGGCCTTTTGCCCCCCCCCCCCCCAAAAAAAAAAAAAAAACTGAAATTGAAAATAAGTGCAAGATGCCTATGGCTTATACTACTGTCATTCTCTAAATAAATATATATGTATATAATATATTTATTTATATATATATATATAGTGCATGGAAGTAGATTTTGCCTACTGGAAAAATGTTCAAACAATAAGTTTAAAATGCACTCTAACAAGTGTGCTGTATTGTACAAGGAATATAATTTAATAACGTCAGGAAGGTGTATCGAATGCATGTATGTTTCTTGTTTTGTGTGCAAGGGGCCTATAATTTGAAAACAACCCAAAGGTAATCTTTATCCACCACTGGCGAGATGCATTTTCTTTGGATGCGGTGTAGATTTCAATCCTGTTTCAATGAATGTGAGTTTCAAGGGCAGAGAAGTTTAATGCCAAGTCTATTTTCATTGTGAGACAGTATTGTTTTGTTTAGCATATATATATATATATATATTGTTTGTGCATTGTGCTATACAATGTAAAAATAAAATCTAAATAATTGTAGAAGTAAAGCAGTATTATCCGCACATTAGTGTTTATGGTAAATGGAACAAAAATAGCCAGGTAACGGAACACTGGAATGGCTGCAGGGGGACTCTGGTGCCATATTTTGGTCTTCTGTTCTTCAGTAATCCCATTGGAGTGGGTGGGGTTACATAATTATATATGCAAATTTTACATTAATCAGTGTACACATTTGTAACTATTTTTTCATGTTCCTTGTCCAGATTTTGATGTTTCCAGGTTTGAACAGTTTCTATTTTTAAGTAAATTTGTATTGCATCTGTGCATGCGAGTCATTGCTGAAAATGGTCCAAGGTCCAGTCCTCCCAGTCAGTCAACAAAAATAAATGAAATTGGTAGACCTGCTCAGAAAATGTACGTCATCTAATTTTTTTGTGAATCTACAATCCCTTAATATCCACCCCTTATCATTCATTCATTTCTTTCATATGAGGTCAGAAGAATTTAATGTTAATACCTTTAGGGCAAAATCTTCACAGACAAGTCAATTTAAAAAAAAAGCAGATGAAAAGTCAGAATTCTTGTTGAAGCCTCATCTAATTCCTATGACATCAGAATCCTTGTTAAGTGTCAAGTTTCATAGGTTCATACTAGGCTATCTGCCCTAGGGCATTTATAAGCCAGAGTTGTGTGGCTTTCACCACCCCTTAGGTTGAAGAATACTATACCCATTAGTTTGCCGTGCCTCTGTCCAGCAGTGATACAGAGATGATCCCCGGGGCAAACCTACGATCTCCCAACCACTGGTCAAGATTCCTCTTGAACAGAGCCAGCTTGGTGCTCTGTCTCACATGGACCGGGATTCTGTTCCACAGCATAGGGAGTCTCTGGGTGATGAATCTGTCCCTCCAGCACGTCCTATTTATATTCGTGTTGAGGTTTAAGTCTCTTGCTCTTGTGGCTCTGGATTTTTTGAGGTGGAGCATGTCCATTAATTCCGGGTTGGACATGGCCTTGTATGTCAGGCACAGGTCACCTCTAAGCAGACGGTATGCGACTGAATAGAGCTGGAGTTTCTTCAGTCGGGCAGCATATGGCATATTTTTGAGCCCCTTTATCCTTTTGGTGAGGACCTTTTGGGGTCTTTCCAATTGATGCAGGTGTCGGGTAAGATACATTCTGAATGGGGCATTGTACTCAATCATTGGTCTGATAAGTGAAGAGTACAGGGGAACAATGACCTCCCTTGATCTGGATGTGAATCCCTTCATAATCAGGTGGGCAACATAGAAGGTCCTCCTAACCACTTTGGCAATGTGAGTGTCAAAAGAAAGGTTACTGTCAACTTGGTCCCCAGGTCCCTGATAACCTCTTCTGTGCTTAATGGATTGCCACCTATGTGGTAACTTGGGGTTACCTTGTTTTTACCAAAGGGTATGACTATACATTTTTTGGCGTTTAGCTTAAGGCCAGGGCTCTGGCACCAGTTATCCGTTTCTATGAGACCTCTCTGAAGGATATCTGTGTCTGATGGATTTTCAACTATGGCGCCCAGTTTGCAGTCATCTGCAAACTTTGTCAGCCACAAACCTCCTATGTTTGCCTGCACTTCTGAAAAGTAGATGCCGAACAAGAGGGGGCCCAGGACTGAGCCCTGTGGGACACCGCTTGTGACCGGCTTGAGTCTGACATGGCACCAGCAACTCTAACCCTGTGGGTTCTGTCCTTGAGCCAGTTTGCAACCCATCTTGTGACATATGGGTTTACATTTAAGCTGGTGAGCTTTTCTATGATACCCGAGTGGGGTATTGTGTCGAAAGCTTTTGCAAGGTCAAGGTAGGCTGTGTGAACTGCCTTACCCTCATCAATGGCTTTGGTGACTGTTTCAAAAAAGTCGACCAAGTTCAAGAGGCATGATCTGCCCTTGACAAAGCCAAATTGGGTAGGATCCAATATCTGTAGGTCCCCTATGTCTTTATTTATGAGTTCCATTATGATCCTCTCCATAGCTTTGCAGACCAGGCTTGTTAAGCTTATGGGGCGGTAATTACCAGGGTCCGTAGAAGCACCGCCTTTGTGGAGTGGGACCACAGTTGCCGTGACGCCACTCTTTGGCACGTATCCTGTGGTAAGGCTAAGATTAAACAGCAGCCTTATGTGTGGGTTTAGTTCCTCATTGAGTTCGTGTAGCACACAGCCGGGGACACCATCCGGTCCCATTGATGCTGTGTTTTTAGCTTTAGAGAGAGCAGCTCTCACCTGGGCATTTGAGATGATTGGGAGACTACACTCTGCTGGGATAGATATTTCTCCTTTTGGGGGGGGGGGTGAGGGGAGAAATTTTCACTGAACCTGTCTGCCAGTATGTTTGCAATGTCTGTGGGTTCAGTGATTTTTGTATAATTTTGGACTAATTCTGAGCATATCTGGGAGTTTCCACCCAGATTTCTAACATTGCTAAAGAAGGCCTTATGATTGTCTTTTGAGTCCTTGGCGATTTTTCTCTCAAAGTTGGCCTTGGATTATTTTATGAGTGATCGTAGTTTTTTAGTAGTATTGATCAGAGATGTCTTCCCTTTTAGGGATTTTGCTCTATCTTGTAGTAGCTTTCTCCTCTTGTTGTAAAGTTTGTTTATGGCTGGGGTCCACCAGATTGGGCGCTTGCCTTTGGTGGAAAGGGTCTTGATTTTATTTGGGATTGCTTGATCCATGCAATCCTGGAGGTGCTCGTAGAAAGCATTTGTAAGGGATTCAGCAGCGTGGGTTGTGGTTTCCAATGGCTCAGGAGCCTTGAAGGATACCACACCAGTCTTAAGAAGTGTGAAGTTGGCTTTTGAGAAGTTCTTCACTGTGGTCTTTTTTGTTGGGGGTGGGGGATGTGGATCTCCAGTGAGATTAGTTTATGGTCTGATCTCACCAATGAGGGATATACTTCCGGTGTGGAGCATTTTGTCCCCATGTTTGTGATGATCAGGTCTAGTATATTTTCACCTCTTGTGGGAATGGTGACAAGTTGTTCCATAGCATTTGAGTTTATGAACTCCAGGAACCTTTGGGCTAGGGTATTGGGGCTTGAGTAATGTTCCCAGTCTATGTTTGGGTAGTTGAAGTCACCCAATATGATGGTGTTTGGAGAGACATTTATACTCTCCAGTGTCTTCAGGAAGGCTGTGTGGGGTTCATGAGTTTGAGAGGGTGGCCTGTAACATGCTACAAACTGTAGAGCAGTTTTGCCTATGGTTAATTGCACCTGAATGGTCTCTGATGCGTCGTGAGTTGCCACCAGCCTGGAGGTGTGGGTATCCTTGATGAATATGGATACACCCCCTCCTTTTGTGGTACGGTCCAAGTTTTGGGGCTGGAACGCATGATATGAGGTAAAACCTGATAGTGCCGGGGTGCTCTCAGGAGCCTTGAACCAGGTTTCAGTCACAGCACAGACATCAATGTTCTCCATACTGAGGAGGGCTTCGAGGGAGTGCATCTTGAGATTTAGACTTCTGGCATTGAGCAGCATTACCCTTAGTTTTTTTCCATTATTGTTTTCTAGGGCGGTGGGTTTAGAATTTGAGCCTTGTCTAAAAAAGGCACTATGGGGGTGGCAAGAGCCTTTGCCAATATCCAGAAACCCAGGGGTGACAGGTGCAAGCCGTCCCTTGCGAAGCAGTGTGGCTTGTCAAGCATGTCATTCCAGGCAGACAGACATTGGATCCCCTTAGAATGACACCAGAAATTAAGCCAATTATTAAAACTGATCATTTTGTCTCTGTATTGTGGCATCATTCTTGGTGAAGGTAGGATACTGCTCAGGGTCAGGGTCATACCAGCCTGGGCTACATAATCTGAGAGCTCCTTTATGTCTCTTTTCATGTAGTCCAGGGAGGTACGTCTCAGGTCATTCACACCGGCATGGACAATGACTGAGTCTAACTTGTACTTGCTGTGGAGTGACCTGAGTGCTTGTGTTATGTGGCGGATTCTAGCGCCAGACAGGCAGCTTACTGTGACCCTCTCCTTGTTCAGTCTGGTGAGTGGGATGTCAGTGTGTCTGACTATGGAGTCACCTATGACAAGTGTGTCTGGCCTCACGGGCTGTGACTGATTTGCACACTGTGACTGATTTGCACACTGACTTTGTGATCTATGTGTTGCTTGTGTTATGTCATGAGTTGGCAGTTGTTTGGGTGTCTGCTTTGGAGGCCTCTGCTGTTTTGGTAGATTTTTGATCAGTGCCTCCGAGTATGTCTTTGTGTGTTTGATTTGTAGTTGTGATAGTTCTATGTGAGACTGGGTTTATGGTGTGTGTGGTTACCTTCTCCTCCTGTCTGGTTTTGCCAGTCCTGAGTTGAGAGAGCTCAGCCTCCAGTTTGGCTATATAGTTGCATCTCTCGCATGTATTTGTGTTTTGTGGGAGGAGGAGAGGGTTGTCTGTGTACATGAGGCAATTGTAACATTGCCTCAATATTCCCAAATTCACCAGCTGAGCAGGAGAGGACGCTAGCAACTGACCCTTTGACATGCTAGAAGAAATGAAAAAGTTTGCTGTGTAACTGAGTCGGAAAGGACCTATAGGGAAGTGGGTACTCAAGGGGGTTTTAAGCTAGTGAAGTACTTTGTATAATATAGAAGTGCTTTACCTGACTAAAAAATGCTTTAGGAACAAGTGCTGAGCTTTACAGATAGAGAATAGACTGTTTAGATTACAAGTAGAGAATAGACTGTTTAGATTACAAGTAGAGCAGTTCTAAGGGAAAAAATGAAGAGCAGACTTTACGGAGCCAGAAATACTTTAACCGGTGGTGCTCTAGTGGCAACTCTGCGCTAAATGCAGAAAAGGCAATAAGTCAGTAGTACAGGCTAGCACACTTTAGTGGGCAGCCAAAAAAATTAAATTAAACAGCAAACAAACACTTTTCGACTTGAATTAGACTAATTTAGACTAAAATGTACTTTTGAGTGAAGATAATAAAAAATGCAGTAAATAACTATGAAAACAGTTAAAGCTTGCTCTAGGTAAGCAGTAGAAGGTAAAACAAATATAAAAAACAACAGGATACTTAATCAGGAAAGCAGTCACTTTTTTTCACTTCTCTGTAGCCAGGAAGACTCAACAGGACCACGTGGAGCTGTGTCTGAGCAATATGGCTTCAAAAAAATGCCAGAGGCAGATTTTAACCAGGGAACTTCAAAAGAGCTAGAAATGGTCCAAAATGACCAATTACAAAACTGAAGAGAGAGCAGGGGGAACTTCTACACATCAGCTGAAGTAATTTTTCTTTAAATCCTGAAAATAGCAGAACCTAGAGGCCCACCATAGACCTCTCTTCTTCAAACAAATTAAAGGTATAGAAATGCAGGATTGTGGCCCTTCATTCAGGTCCTCCCTTAGAAAGATGGTAATTTACTTCCCTCCCTTCCATTCCCACTCAAGGAAGACCTATTCTACCAGCTTCAGGCCAAGATTCTGTATCAGCCATTAGACTGATACCACTTTGAAGCCTTTATTCAAAACAGGGGCATTTTATTTTTAATTTTATTTCTTTGGTCCAAGGTGTTACAGGTTCTTCTGAAAGTAAGAAAAATGAACTTCTAAATGAAGTTTATATTTGCTGAAATGGTGTGGCGTAAAGACGTAGATCTTGTTCCATTCCAACTTTCAGAGATATTAGAATACCTACCTTCCCCCGAGATTCTCAAAGAAAGTCTGCCTTGTTAAACTGTGAGAACACAGTGCTAAGCCTTGTCAGCATATCTTCTTTGAGACCTAACTTTAAATTCTAAACCTACCGGCAGGTTGATTTTTAAAGGGAGTTTTATATCTTAGTCCTTTTAAATGAACATTTATATCATTTTCTGGAAACCTTTGAAAAAGGTTCCATTTGAAGCAATATATGCAGTGCATCTGTAAATTCTTCCTCTTGCTCTCTGTCATGTCAGCAAAACAGCTTCAGGATCGTAAAAGCTGTTAGCCCTCACTATTTCTCAAAATACGTGCGTCTCTACCACTCCTTCCATTAACTATAAATCACTATCAGATATTGCCCTGAATCAAAATATTGAACTGTCTTTTCATCCAAAGGAGTAAATGATTTTTCATTTATTTTTGTTCTTTTTGTCTTGTCTAAGGCCTGCACTGCATTTTTAGTTCAGTCTGTACATATTAAAGGTTGAGGTTTCAAACCCCACAGTCCTTTTAAGGGCTAAATAAGTCCTTTCCAGGACCCACAAAAGATTCTGACTGGGATTCCACCTACAAGCCCAACCTTGGACCACAAGGGGGCACACCAGTCCTTTGAAGGGCCACCTTCCTGGAATTCACCTAGCCCAGCCTTGACCAACAAGGGGGCACACCAGTCCTTACCAAGACTACCTAGGGACCCATCTGGACTGACAAAGGTCCTTGTTAGGACCATATAAGGTCTGACGACAGGGCCATCCCTGACTGCCCAGGTAGAGACTAAAAGGGTACAACTCAACCTCCCACCTGACAGGTACTGCACAAAAGTCCTTGTTGGGACTACAAAGGTCCTCCTCAGGACCAAACACACCACAAACGTTCTTCTTGGAACCAAAACAGTCCTCCTTAGGACTACAAAGGTCCTACTCAGGACCAATCCACCACAAAGGTTCTTCTCAGAACCACAACAGTCATCCTCAGGACTTAAAGGTCCTCCTCAGGACCCCCTCTCTACACCACAAAGGCCCTTATAAAAGCCAAAACAGTCTTCCTCAAGACTACAAAGGCCACTTTAACAGCCACAACAGGTTTATTCAAAACCACATACGAATTACTAAGTCCTTTTCAGGACTTAGACTTTCAGGAGCAACAACTATTCCAGTAAGAGTGTTCTTCCATCCAAATCCAAAGGAGCTAAGGAACTGACTTTTCTGCAAGATTGATCCTAGAAGGCAGTCTGCATATATTCTAGAACTTGGGACAAACTTTAATTTCCTTGACAGCTAAAAAAGAAATGAAGTTCTCCTGAAGGAAGCAAACCATTACCATTTCCATTTGAAAAGCTGCTTAGAGGGTATTCTGTCATGATTTCAGAATCTCTTTCACTGAATCATCACAGCATATTTTGGTAGAGTAAAGCCACGGTGGTACAGCGGTAGCATTGGTGCCTCACAGCAAGAGGGTCTCCTGTTCGATTCTTGGCTGGAGTGCCTTCTGTGTGGAGTCTGCATGACATCCCTGTGGTCAGGTGGCCTCAGAAAGATATGCATGAATGGGCATGCCTTCGCTGAAGGTTGGGCATCAGGCTGGCAACTCGGCACCATAAAAATCTACTGCCAATCATTAGTGGACCGGAGTTCCGCTGTGGCGACCCTTAACCAGGAAAAGCCGAAAAGACAAACAAACATGTGGCTTCGATTGCCTTTCTGAAGAGCAACATGCTTGTTGGAGCCTCTTCTAGACTTCTGGATGGATAACTGGGTAGTGTACCTATCTAAGACTGTGATGGCTAGGACAGTTATATATCCCAGTAGGGCCGTGTGAAGTGCTCATCATATCAACAGATAATAAATAGCTTTATGTTTTGACAGTGTTATCCCTTCCTCCAGTCTCCTTATGCTTTCTTTTCCTTGTACAAATTTTCTGATCTCCGGAGTTCACCCTAGTGCTGTGCTGGTGTGGAAATCTGAAACATGGTGGTACTCAGGCATATTAAGCATATGTCCAAAGAAAAATGAAAATAGTTACTGGAACCAGGACCTTTTGAGATAAATTTTTAATTGCATTTAATTCAAATTAAAACACAAGTGTAAGCACAGTTTTGCCCTTTGGCTTCATCAGATGAATGTTAAATACATAAAAACACAAACTGATATAGACAAAATAGTAAGACCACATGAGCAGTATCCTATACATCACATGTTTAAAATAAAGAATAAAAAGTTAATAATTTAAATACTTGTAACTCCTTGAAAAATACTGCTGTTTGTAAAATTAATGAACTTGCATATGTAATTGTTTTAAATATGGTTTTATACTGACTGTTCCATTAAGGCCAGGTGATATATGTGCTTTGAAATGTATCTATTTCAATTATTTCTGTTCTGTTAATTGCTTTAAAATCACCCCTCTAAGTGGTTTAAAAATGATTTGCAAAATCATAAATTTAAAAGTATGTTCACTATTATTTTAATTTATATGCTTTACAAAGTGCATTAGTTAATATTTTTCTTCTAATTTCAGATGGGTGGTTACCTATCCTTTCCTTTAATTTTTGATTCAACTTTCCTATGTAATATACAGAACACTGGGTGCATTTGGCTAAGTAAACAATGTTACTGGTATTACAATTTCCATACACTTTTAATAAATTATTTATTTATTTCAGTTTGATTACCGGGGAAGTCCACTGGGCTTGGGGGCCCATTTTCAGTGGAGGCCTGGGGAGAAAAGCTCCACAAAAACAAGTTTTAATTACAAAAAAGAGTTCAGACAAAAAAGTAAATTACAATTAACAGGTAGTTACAAATAGTCCACAACACCAATATCAAATGGCAAAAGTATTAACAGTTTCAGTTAAATTCAGCAGGAAAAAAAATTTATGGGACATTGTATAAAAAGAAGAATTTAATGTTTAGTAGCTTATGCAATTAGTATTTTAGAGGAGGAAAGGAGGTCAGCCTAGGGTGGCTTAGTAGTTTCTGCATATAGTGCAAAAATGTATTAGTAGCTTATACAGCAAGTATTTTTGGAGAGGTTAGGAAAGTATAGAGGTTAGCCAGGAGAAGGAGGAGGATAGTTTGAAAGGTGTAGGTTGAAGAGTGCAGTTGCATATTCTATTTAGCTAGGGTAAAGGATAAGAGAAGTTGGCCAGCTGGGCGCTTGGGTTTTTGTACTGTGATCAGGTTTTGTTGAGAAGATCTAAGGGGGGTATAGGGTAGAAGAATATTGGAAAGAGCAGGACAGTTAGTTGGATGGAACACTAATTTATGGGCTGTGGTGAGTTGGAGTAAGGTAAGATGATTGGGGAGTTCAAGCCAGTTTAGAAAGTGAAGGGAGGAGCAGTGATGAGTGGAGAATTTGGCATTAGTTGCAAATTTGGAGATTTTGTTGTAGCATTGTTCCAATTTGGAGGTAAGAGTAGATGATAGATTAGTGAGCAGAGGAGCGCCATGTAGTAGAGAGGGAAGGAGGTAAGTAGAGGCAAGGGTTAGTCTATTGGAAGGAGACAGAAAGTGGTTGTTTCTATACAATAAGCCAAGTTTTATGTGTGTTTTTTTATGTTTAGCTGGATACGAGTATTGAATTTCAGCTGGTCATCAATTGTAACACCAAGAAGTTTGGTGGAGGTTACTATCTCAATAGTGGAGTTGGTAAGGCTGGTAATATGGAAAGAATTTTTATCAAGAGATGAGAATTTGGAAGGGGGGGAAGAGGAGGATCTTAGTTTTGTTGGCATTAAGGGAGAGGTGATTTTGGAACATCCAGTTTTCAGTGGTTGAAAATGCAGTTTGGGTTAGAGCTTGGAGCTCTGGTAGGTCAGGGGCGTGGCAGATCAGAGTGGAAACATCAGTGTATTGCACAATTGTGGTGTTGGGGATGGCTTTACGAAAGTCATTAATAAAGATATTGAATAGTAATGGGCCAAGAATGGAAACTTGAGGTACTCCGGTAGGAGTAGGAAGGAAGGTAGCTTGGCACCATTTCACAGCTTGGGACCTGTTTGAAAGGTAGCTAGTGAACCAGGAAAGAGATTTTTGGCTAAGGTTGAGGTTAGAGAGATAGTTTAGAAGGAGGGAGTGGGAGATGGTGTCAAAAGCTTTGGATAGGTCTAGTAGAATAAGAAGTTATGTACCTACCATAACGTTCTATGTTAGTTGTCTTCTTCTCGCCTTCTTTCTTGCTGGTTGGGTTCGGAGCCAATCCTCTGCTCCGACTCTGCCATCTTCAAAAGCTTGAGAGCTACTTACTGGCTCGAGACCCCCCTATATCCCATGATGCCTGGCGCTATATACCCAGATCTCGTTTGGTAAGTCTAACTGCAGACATAATAATAGTAATACAGGAATCCTGTCCTAGAATGCATAAATCCTACTGGAGAGACTACTAGTCAGAAGGAATAGCCAGAGAAGACTCATTCAGTGATAAAAACATAAGGAACTCTTCTCGGTCTACTAGGATAGGGGGATGGAGGGTGGGACGCAAGAAAGAAGGCGAGAAGACAACTAACATGGAACGTTATGGTAGGTAAGTTGTCTATCTCGCCTTCATTCTTGCTGGTTGGGACAGTGTTTCTAGCACCTCAATCCTGGGTGGCTCATCGGAACAGACTCTTCAGAACAGTGAAACCAAAATCAGCTCTGCTCCTGGAGGCCATGTCCAGCTTATAATGTGAAATGAAGGTATGAGGATTGGCCCATGTAGCTGCCGCACAAACAGTTTCTATTGGCAATCTTGCCTGAAAAGCCACTGAAGTAGCTAGAGCTCTAGTGGAGTGACCTTTTGGTTTAGCAGGAAGCTCTTTATTCCTTAGCTGATATATAAATGTAATAATATATGTCAACCACCTAGATAAAGTTACTTGAACAGCTGGTCTGATTTTCTGATTTGCTTAGTTCTATGCAAGTAAAAGCGTAACGGTCTATGAACATCCAACTGATGCAATTTGTATTCCGCTTTGTTGGAATAATTTGGAAAAAACACAGGCAGATCAATAGACTGATTCAAGTTACTGTCAGAAGAAACCTTTGGAAGGAACGAAGGATTAGTCCTAAGAGAAACTCTGTCATTTTTGGAAAACTAGATAAGGAGGGCGAACACAAAGAGCCTGAAGTTCAGAAACTCTTCTGGCTGAAGTAATTGGAGGGTTTTCCAAGAAAGAAACTTCAAAGCGCAAGAAGCTACAGGTTCAAAGGGGGGCAGAATCAGGGAAGCTAAAATCAAATTTAGATCCCACAGAGGCGGGGGATCTCTCACTGGGGGCCTGAGTAAAGTAGTCCCTTTGAGAAAAGCTTTACAAAGCTTATGGGACATAATACTAGTATCCGATAGACCTGTATGAAAGTTAGAAATTGCAGCTAACTGAACTCTAATCGTGGCAGAAGACGATCCAGCATGAAAAATTTCCGCTAAAAAATCCAAAATATGGTGCATTGGGGCTGAAAAGGGATCTATATTCCTAGCCTCTGCCCAGAAAGAGAAACGTTTCCACTTACTAGCATAAGTCTTTCTAGTGGTAGACTTATGCGATGATAAGATGATTTCACGCACCGAGTGGGAGATGTTCGGAAGCCTGGCTAAGGTCGGAGGTGGAGCAACCAAGCAGTGAGCTGGAGAGATTGAAGGGATTGGTGCAGCCCACCCGATTGATGGATCAGAAGGTCTGGAACTGGGTCCAGGGCTGCTCCAGAAGGTAATGATGCAGGAATGGGAACCAAATTTGTCGAGGCCAGAAAGGGACAATGAGGATCATCTTGCATCCCAATGTAGTAGCTTTCTGTATTAATTTGGGAATGGAGGGAATGCATAAAGAAGTCCCTGAGGCCAATCATGAACTAGAGCATCTCTGGGGGAGTGTCCAGGAAGAGGGAGGAGAGAGAAGAAATTGTTGCACTTGCTGTTGAAGGGGGTGGCAAAACTGTCGCAGCAAGGCTGACCCCATTTGCGAAAGATTTGGTCCACCACTGTCTGATTGAGAGACCACTCGTGAGGCATGAGAATTGCTCTACTCAGCCTGTCTGCTATAACGTTGGACTTCCCAGGGATGTGCGCTGCTATCAGAAACCATTGGGAAGAGATCGCCCACTGCCAGAGTCTGAGTGCTTCTCGACATAGGGGGTAGGACCTGGTTCCGCCGTGCTTGTTGATGTACCACACTACCGACATATTGTCTGTTTGAATTGCAATGGTCCCGGTGGGAAGAGAGTTGTGAAGAGCTTACAATGCCAAAAGCACAGCCCTCATCTCCAAGACATTGATATGCAGATGGTACTCATGAGGCTGCCAGGTGCCTTGGACTGTTCTGCCCTGAAAATGCCCCCCCCAACCAATCAGGGAGGCATCCGTGGTCACCGTAGCCAATGGAGGAGGAAGAGCAAATGGTCTGCCCTGGGGTACTGATGGGGAAACCATCCACCAAGCAAGTTGGTTTTTGCATGTCTGTGTGATCATTATCTTGTGAGACATCGGAAGTTGCTGGAAAGACCATTGGGTGAACAGCATCCACTGAAGAATCCTCATATGAAAACGAGCAATGGGGACTAGTATGATAGCCGCTGCCATGAGACCCAAGGTCGTTAGGACGAATCTGGCTTGAATTTTTTTGCATCCTAATAAGACCTGCACATGTCTGCGAATGTCTAGCACTCTGTCTAATGGAAGTCTCAATGACATGTCCTTTGTATTTAAGTTTGTGCCTATAAAGGTAATAGATTGACAAGGCAACAATGCAGACTTTTCGAAATTTATTGTGATACCTAGTCTGGAGCAAGTTCTGATGGTGTAGTCTCTGGCTCGCAGCAGGTGATGCCTGGTGGTTGCAGTAAGGAGCCAGTTGTCTAAATATGGAAACACCTGGAATCCTTGCTGTCTCAGGTGAGTGGTAACTACTGCCAAACATTTGGTGAGACCAAAGGGCAGAGCTCTGAACTGATAATGACTGGCTCCCAGCTGGAAGCAGAGGAATCTTCTGGAGCGTCTGTTCATTTTGATATGGTAGTAAGCGTCCTGAAGATCTATGGAGCACATCCAATTGTCCTGACCCAGAAAGGGTAAAATGGGCTGTAGCGTGACCATCTGGAACTTCGTTCTTTGAACAGACCTGTTTAGTCTGCTGAGATCCAGAATGGGTCTCCAGTCCCGTCTTTTTTGGCACCAAAAAGAACCTTGAGTAAATTCCGGATCCTTGCTGATCTGCTGGGACTGGCTGGATGGCTCTTTTTCTTAGCAGTTTTGCAATTTCTTGAACTGATTGATCCCTTAGATTGGGTGGAACATCTGGAAGGGATTTGTTGGGAATGTAGGGAGTGCGAAAGAAGGGGATTTTGTAGCCTTCAGATATGATAGACAGTACCCATTTGTCTTGTGTTATACTTTGCCAGGCTTTTGGGTACAGCGATAATCTTCCTCCGACTGCCTCCGAAGGTGGACAGCCGGGCTGCACCTCAGGGATGCTGGAAGGGCTTCTCAGAGAAAGATACTCTTTGGCCCTGATTTTGCGGACCCCCTCTGCCCTGAGGGTGGCGTCTATTGTTGTTCCCTCCTCTGCCCTTGGAGGGAAACTCTCCACGTGTGTCAGGCATGGCTCCCTGTATCACATCTTCTGACCCTTGGGATACGGTCTTGAAGGAGTGGAAAAACGGACTCCCACAGTAGAGAGAGTCTTGCCTTCCTGCTCACACCTGGTAAGGGTATTCTTCACCTATGGTCCAAAAAGAGCAGAACCAAAGGGGGTGTTGGTGAAAGACGCCCTGAAGGGTTCCGCAAAGTTGCATAACCACATCCAAGCACGCTTCCTCAAGGCCATGCCTGTGGCCCTACTCGCACCATCGGCTGCATACGAGATGACCCGCATGGAGGAGTTTACTACCGAATTAAGAGATGCCAGCTGGGAGGCAACCTTAGCCTGGGCCCCCGCAACTGATGGATCTTGAAGGGTATCTCCTAGCTCTTTAAGGAGATCCATTTGAAGGCGGGTAAAGTGGCACAAGTAGTTCAGCGACCTCATGGAGAAGGTCGCTGAGGAAAACATCTGCTTCCCATATCTGTCCATCGTCCTAGATTCCTTATTAGGGGGATGGACAGATGAAGAAGTTTCAGCCAACTCCTTTTTTGTGGCCGCTGCTACCACCATGGCATCAACGGGAACACCCTTAGTCAGAAATTGCTTGTCTTGTGGTGCAGTAATAAATGGTTGGTTCCACTGTGTCTGGGGCTGACCATGCCTTCCAAGCCACCTCTCAAGGATGTCTGAGAAAGAGACGTCCTCAGAGGGGGATCTCGGGGACCCTTCCGAATCCTCTAAGTCGGTATCTGAAGTGACAGACTCGGGAGTCAACATGCTTCCTCTTGCATTTCCTCTTTCGAGGGGGCTCCTCTGAATGATCAGGGGAGGCCTCAGAAGAGGAAGATACACCCAATGGGGTGCCCTGGAGCGTTTGTTCCCCACGCTTGGGGCCTGTAGAAGGGGCAGAGGCAGACGCAGGCACCATGGGGGGAGGAGCCGATGAGGCTGACCGTGGGGCTGACTCAGAGGCCAGCACACTCTTCATGACCTCAAAGGTACCCCTTCCAGATATTGGAGAAGATTCTGGCTCCGAAGAGACCGTGATCCTTCCCGGCACCGAGAGAGATGGCTCTGAGGCCGATGTAGGAGCCGAACTCACCTGCGCCGAAGCTCCGAGAGGGAGAACGGGGTCGGACAAGGTACCGATGCCACTCACCCCCTCACAGCTGACGAGGGAGTCCTGGTGCCTAGATCCCTCCAAGGACAGCATCATGGAGGAGATCGGAGCCAACGACGGAACCAAAAGGGTAGGTATCAGCGCCGACTGTCCCACGATCCAAGGCCCAGCAAGCTCCGGCTCCGAACTCAAGGGATGAATCGAAGGAGGAACTACTGCAGATACAGGCAGAGCCGAACCCTGATGAGGGGGGCTGGATAACATTTTAGCCAGGGCCTGCGATTTTAGAAGCTTGCTCACCACTCTGTCCAAATCATGGTCAGATAGTCTAGAAGACCGAGAAGAGTGGGATTGGTGACTTTGCTCCGACTGTAACAGAGGCAACCCTGGAGCCGAGTGTATCGACTCTAGGGATGGAGATCTAGAGTGTTTTCGACTCCCTGACGGTTCCGAGACCAGAGTCGGAGCCGACTGGGAGATAGGTACTTCGGTTCCAGTCGGAACCGAAGTTGACTGGGAGGTAGGTACCTCGGTTCCAGTTGGAACTGAAGTTGAAGCAGACGCCACACCCGACGACGGCTCCGAACTGGGAGCCGGCGGCTTCGTTGGCTTAGAGGGTTTCACTGACTGTGCCTTAACCGGTGACCCTTCAGGTTTGAGCAAACCCCTAAGGATTAGCTTATTCCTATGTTCCTGCAGGACTCTTGGACTAAAGGCGTGACACACTGAACAAGAGTCCTGCAGGTGTAGGGCGCCCAAACAGTAGACACAAGAAGTGTGACCATCTGTCAGTGACATCTTCTGACAGCATGAATCACACTTCTTGAATCCAGATACTTTCGTATCTTTAGACATTCCTGTAAAAAGAAATATCAATTACAGAGAAAGGTAACAAAAGGGGAATACGTAACTAGTAAAAACACACACACTCAACACAAGTTACCACACCCTAACAGCACACACACTCTATTATCCAAGAAAAGGTAAATAGACCTACTAATCTACAATTTCTAATAAAAATTGGAAACAAGGATTAGCCTCTAACTAAAACGGCTACCTTTAAGAAAAGAAACGGGGGAGGGGAAAACTCTCTAACAAGAAAACGAGTTTAAGGGAAGAAGACTAAATACAAATAGATAACTACAACAACTGTAAGTACACTAACTATTCTAAACACCAACTATAATATAAAAAAAATGTATACTAACAATAAAATTGAAAAATATGATCTGAGCCAGTAAAAGCAACCTCGCGGCAAATGAGATCTGGGTATCTAGCACCAGGCATCATGGGATATAGGGGGCCCTCTAGCCAGTAAGTAGCTCTCGAGCTTTTGAAGATGGCCGAGTCGGAGCAGAGGATCGGCTCTGAACCCAACCAGCAAGAATGAAGGCGAGATAGACAACTTAAAATCAGATGATACTAAGTTACCGGAGTCATGGGCAGAGTTCACAGAATGAAAGGAGGAGAGAAGGGCGGTGTTATTACTGAGTCCTGGGCAGAAGCTGTGTTGGGTAGGAGAGAGTAGTTGGTGTTCAGTAAGGAAAGGCAAGAGCTGCAGGTGGATACATTTTTCTAGAATTTTGGATATAGGGGAGAGGATGGCAATGGGACGGAAATTAGAGACATTATAAAAACTCCTTTCTACTGACTGGGTGTATGAGTTTTTATCTGTATAAATGTATTT
Organism: Protopterus annectens; assembly: GCF_019279795.1. NCBI lineage: Eukaryota > Metazoa > Chordata > Ceratodontiformes > Protopteridae > Protopterus > Protopterus annectens. The sequence continues at coordinate 1,825,720,599 of NC_056737.1, forward strand.
ACAGTAAACATAATTATTACACTTAACAGGTCCCACATTTAGTACTATGAAAGATGGTCTCAAAAGCAGATTGCTCCTTATAGCATAATTTGCTGTTTTTAAGTTATTATTCCTTTTATAATTAAATAATGGTACTTCACTTATAGCATTCTCTAATTCAGGTACATTCCTAAGTAAAGGCCAATACTTTTGTATAATTTCTTTAACCAATGGTTTATTTTTATTAATTGTTAAATTACATCTTAATGTTTGTGAGTTGTGTTTAACCTTTTTACACTGTGAGTTAAACGTACTGAATATAGGTTTAGATTCAGTAGTCCTCAGAGCAAGTGCACTTTGTTTAATAGTTCCTACATTAGTACTTTTGTAACCCCTATGCTTAAAATCCTATTCAGTATTATTTGTTTGATCATATTTGCATCACCTGTGTTCAATCATGCCACCCTCAACATTTGGTTCTTCTTATTATTATAATATACAAAAGGAGGGTGCATGCTTGTCCTGTGCCAATATGTGTTGTGCTTAGTCTCTCTTCTGTATAGTGCTGTCTTGATAATACCATTCTCATTCTTGGTTAACAATGTCAAGAAAATTAATCTCTCTGACAGATATCTCACTTTTGAATCTAGCAAAATCTATGGTATTAGAGATGTATTCTAAATTCTAGAGCCATTCTGCATGAGAAATACATCACCCACAAAGTGTCTATGTAAAATAACTTTGTTCTTATATGGACTGTCAGATAAAATATACTTCCTTTCCCAATACTACATTACAACACTCGTGTATGTGTTTGCCAATATCGTGCCCATGGCAATACCTGTATTCTGTTTATAAATTTGTTTCTTAAACATAAACATATTGTTGGATAACACAAGATTAAGCAATTCACATAAGCAATTTATTTCATCTTGGGAGTATCTATAGAACTCATGTCAGTTTGCAAAATGGTCAGTCAACAAGGAATTAAAAGAATGCCATTTTGTCACCATGGATGTTGAGTCTCTGTTTACTGTAATACCTAATCATACAGACATTCAACATAAGTGAATACCTTACTGAGGTTAATTACACAATGCCTTCCCTCACCTCTGGAATAGATTCCCACTGCATATTAAGTAGTGTGATACTCTGTCTTCCTTCTAACAAGAAATGGATGATTGGCTGGGTATTCATATATTTACCATTAGACTTAACAGACAAGGCCCTCCTCAAAACAAAGGGCTTGGTCTGACAGTAGGTACTGGCAAGTCGTAAATGGTTGTATGACTTAGTTGCCTTGATTTTGTGTACTGCTGAACAGCTGATAGTGGTATTGATGGGTAGCACATATATTAAGTCTACTAGCTACTGTACTTCCTGGTCCATCCATTTATGTCTTACTGTTTCATAATGTCTTCACTGCTTTCAGTCCCAGCTCAAAAGAACCACTTCCCTAATAGCAACCATTTCTTCCCTCAAAATGTCTATTAAAGTAATCTGTAGAAAATGTTTAAAATCTGCCATCTCCTTATATTCTCCAAACATATGTCCCCAGTAACATCTCTCTTTACCACCACACTTCCAGCATTTGCTATTTACCCTGAACTATAAAACTACTTATGCAAACACTTCCATGCAAAAATCCTAAACTTTCTGGACCTTGTTGAATATTTGAGAACCTTACACATTTCATGAGTCCGTTGTAAATTGCCTTTCCATTCTTTTTTCACAGTCTTTGCTAACCTCTGATTGATTCTTATACTTATCATGCATGCAGTATACTATATAATTATTCTATTTATAAAAACAACTGCTGATATAGACAACTAAAAATTCTACAAGGGATGGTCTTTCACTTAGCAATCCCCTATCCTTTTCTCTTTGCTTATATTTGGTTATCAATCCCTGATAGGGAAGGCAGTCTCTAACCTGCAGTCCAAACTGCTGCTTAACCTTATTGCACTCAAGCACTATTCTCTTCTGAGTTATTTTTTTCACTATAACTTGGTTCTTCTGCAGATTTCCTCCAGTACATTACAACCTGCTCTTGCCTGCTTTCTATACCTGTCCTCATAGAAATACCCATTGGTAAACTCTTTCTCCATTCCTACACAGGTTTAGTTTGAAAAATACTTTTCAGTTACTTTACAAATGTTGCTATTGCCCTTGAGGACTTGCATCCAAAATCATAGTCTCTCTCAACATTCCCATTTTGCCATTGTCACTTACCTCCTTTTTGAGTTATGCCTACGAGTCTACATTACATAGTGTTAAAGTACCCCTAAGCCACCTTGTTCGAGTGTAAGAATCAGATTATCCCATTTAACTCTTGCCCTCTTCCACTCCCAAATAAATTCCATCAGTTCTTTATTAGACATCATCCAAAACTCATTCTCTAGTTGAAAGAAATATGCCCAATCTATATACATAACTAAACGGACTAAAACATTTTCACTTTTTTGTATCTTAGTTATCCATAATCAGGAGCTTCCAGTTTTTCAACTTCTGTATTTATTTAAGATTCTTAACATATAAAGGAATTTTTTTTACTACATATTCCCAAATACCTCATCTTAACATTCTCATAAGTATGGGTATTGCTGAATCAGTTAATGTACTGATATAAGATTTGTTTTATCATTACTTATTTTGCATACTAAAAGGACATGAAGTTGTCTGAAAATGTTACACAACATCAAATGTCCTTTTCTGGATTAATCAAATACAAAACAATTTTATCTGCAAATACAGTTTACTTTTCTTGAGTACCATACCAATTATATTCTTGAATTTGTGAATCTCTTATTATAACGCAAATAATGAGAAGTTATGTACCTACCATAACGTTCCATGTTAGTTGTCTTCTCTCACCTTCTTTCTTGCTGGATGGGTTCGGAGCTGATCTTCGGCTCCGACTCGGCCACTTACTAAAGCTCGAGAGCTTATTTTACCGGCTCGAGGCAACCCTATATCCCATGATGCTAGGCAACAACTCCCCAGATCTCGTTTGGAAGCTGAAAAACCTAGCACAGGCCAATAAAACAAAATCCTCCAACTGGAAAGGAGGAGGAAGAGGGATAAAACCCCCCAAAGATCATTATCTACACTATATATATCCTAGGACACCTAGATGGCGAAACAAGGGAATATAAGGACCCTTCAAGGAAGGGAAGATCTTCTCGATCTGTCCAGGCTATGGGGATGGTGGGTGGGATGCAAGAAAGAAGGCAAGAGAAGACAACTAACATGGAACGTTATGGTAGGTACATAACTTCTCAATGTTAAGTTGTCAATCTCACCTTCATTCTTGCTGGATGGGACCGCATCCCTAGCACCTTCATCCTGGGTGGCTCATTGGAACAGACTCTTGAGAACGGTGGAACCAAATTTTGCTCTGTCCCTGGAGGCCATGTCCAATTTGTAATGCGAAACAAAGGTATGAGGAGAGGCCCATGTGGCTGCCGCACAGATAGTGTCTATTGGTAGTCTAGCTTGAAAAGCTGTAGATATAGCTAGTGCTCTAGTTGAATGGGCTTTTGGCTTAGAAGTTAATTCCCTGCCTCTGAGTTGATAAATAGATGTAATCACAGAAGACAGCCACCTAGATAGGGTTACCTTAGAAACAGGAAGGCCTTTCTTATTTTCTGCATACGATAAAAACAGTTGATCAGACTTCCTTACTTGTTTGGTTCTATCCATATAGTATCGGAGCTGGCGGTGAACATCTAGATAATGTAGCTTTTGCTCCGCTCTATTAGTATAGTTTGGGAAAAAAACTGGGAGATCAATTGATTGATTTAAATTTGTCTGCAAAGCCACCTTGGGTAAGAAGGATGGATTAGTCCTTAGAGAAACACTGTCTTTATGGAAGATTAAGTAGGAAGGACGAATGCAGAGGGCGTGAAGCTCAGATACTCTCCTAGCAGAAGTAATGGCGACTAGGAAGAGTGTCTTCCAGGAAAGAAATTTCAATGAACAGGAGACCGCAGATTCAAAGGGGGGAAGAATCAAGGATGTTAAGACTAAATTAAGATCCCACTGAGGTGGAGGGTCTTTGATCGGAGGCTTAACTAAAAATACACCTTTAATGAAAGCTTTGCAAAGCTTATTGGACATGATGTTGTGGTCCGATAAGCCTGTATGAAAATTCGATATGGCTGCCAACTGAACTTTTACTGTAGAGGCAGAAGACCCTGAATGAAAAATGTCGGCTAGGAAGTCTAAGACCGAATGAATTGGGGCAGTAAAGGGATCTATATTCCTTGCCTTTGCCCAGAAGGAGAAATGTTTCCATTTACTAGTGTAAATCCTTCTGGTGGAAGATTTAAGGGAAGCTACTATGATATCCCGGATGGGATTAGAAATCATAGGAAGCCTGGCTAAGGATGGAAGTGGAGCAACCAAGCAGTGAGGTTGAGAGAATGTAGGGATTGGTGCAGCTGCCCCGACTGATGGGTCAGCAGATCTGGAGCTGGGTCCAGATGCCAAGGCTGCACCAAAAGATAACGATGTAGGAACGGAAACCATATCTGTCGAGGCCAATAAGGGGCAATGAGAATCAACTTGACTTTCAAGGTGGTTGCTTTCTGAATTACTTGTGGGATTAGAGGAAAGGCATAGAGAAGTTCCCGAGGCCAATCTTGGACTAGAGCGTCTCTGAGGGGGTGGCCTGGAAGAGGGTGAAGAAGTCGGGGCATTTGCTGTTTTGGGGTGTAGCAAAAAGATCGCAGCAAGGAAGGCCCCACTTCTGAAAAATCTCTTCCGCCACAGTTTGTTTGAGAGACCACTCATGTGGCATGAGTATAGCTCTGCTCAATCTGTCCGCTATGATGTTGGACTTCCCGGGGATATGCGTTGCTATCAGAAACCATTGAGAGGAGATTGCCCATTGCCAAAGTCTGAGTGCCTCTTGACACAGGGGATAGGACTTGGTTCCGCCTTGCTTGTTGATATACCACACTACAGACATATTGTCCGTTTGGATTGCAATAGTTCCTAGGGGAAGAGAGTCGTGGAGGGCTTGCAACATTAAAAGCACTGCTCTCATCTCTAGGACATTTATGTGCAGGTGGCGTTCGAAAGGTTGCCAAGTGCCATGGACCATCCTGCCCTGAAAATGCCCCCCCCCCCACACCTGATCTGGGAGGCGTCCGATGTCACCGTGGCGACCGGGGGAGGAGAAACAAAGGGTCTGCCTTGATGGACTTGAGGGGAGAATATCCACCAGGACAGATAACTTTTGCAAGTCGGAGTTATCATGATCCTGTAGTGCATGGGGAGTTGCTGAAAAGACCATTGGGCGAAAAGCATCCATTGTAGAAGACGCATGTAAAAACGTGCAAGGGGAAGAAGTGTTATGGCGACCGCCATAAGACCCAATACTTTCAGGACATACCTGGCCCGAATTTTGTCGCTCTGAAGAAGAACATGGACGTGGTTTTGAATATCTAAGACCCTTTGATCTGTTAACTTTGCTGAAAGTTGTACGGTGTTCAAGTTGGCACCTATAAAGGTAATAGACTGACAAGGCGACAAGGCAGACTTTTCGAAATTTATAGAGATTCCTAGCCCTCCGCAAATGTGAATGGTGTAAGCACTGGCTTGGAGAAGTTGATGCCTGGTGGTGGCAGTGAGGAGCCAGTCGTCTAGATATGGAAACACCTGGAATCCTTGCCGTCTCAGGTGAGCCGTAACTGCTGCCATACATTTGGTGAACACTCTGGGGGCTGTAGTGAGACCAAAGGGCAGGGCTCTGAATTGGTAGTGATAGGCCCCCAGCCGAAAGCGGAGAAACCTTCTGGAGTGCCTGTGAATTTTGATGTGATAGTACGCATCCTGAAGGTCCACGGAGCACATCCAATTGTCCTTGCCCAGAAAGGGTAGAATGGACTGTAGCGTGACCATCCGGAATCTTGTTCTCTTTACAAACTTGTTTAGTTTGCTGAGATCCAATATTGGTCTCCATTCCCCTGTCTTTTTTGGTACCAAAAAGAACCTTGAGTAGATTCCGGATCCTAGTTGGTCTGCTGGGACTGACTGGATGGCTCTTTTTACTAGCAGTTTTGATATCTCTGGTACTGCTAGTTCCCTTAGACCGGGTGGAACGTCTGGGAAAGGGTTTCCTTTTGTTGAATTGGGGTTTGTATAAAGGGAATTTTGTAACCCTCGGATATGATCGACTGTACCCATTTGTCTTGAGTAAGGGAAAGCCAGGCTTTTGGGTACAGCGACAATCTTCTCCCGACTGCCTCCGAAGGTGGACAATCGGGCAACATCTCAGGGATGCTGGAAGGGTTTGCCAGAGAGAGGCTCCCTGCTACCCTGGTTCTGCGGACCCCCTCTGCCCCTAGGGTGGCGTCTGTTGTTACCCCCTCTGCCTCTGGGGGTAAACTGACCTCTTGCATCAGGCGTGACTCCTTGAGATTTGCGGAACCACATTTTCCCACCCTTCTGACCCTTAGGGTATGGTCTTGAAGGGGTGGAGAAACAGACTCCTACGGCAGAAAGAGTCTTGCCATCTTGTTCGCATCTGGTCAAGGTGTCTTTCACTTGAGGTCTGAACAAAGCCGAACCATCAAAAGGGGAATTTGTGAAGGACGCCTTGAAAGGATCCACGAAATTACACAGCCGCATCCAGGCGTGACGCCTTAAGGCCACTCCTGTGCCCGCGGCCCTACTCGCTCCATCGGCTGCATATGAAATTAGACGCATGGAGGAGTTAATCGAGTTTAGGGTTCCAAGCTGTGAGTTTATTTTATCCTGGTACCCAGCAGCTGATGGATCCTGTAAGACTTCTCCCAACTCTTTGAGAATATCTCTCTGAAGGCGGGTGAAGTGACACAAGTAATTCAGCGACCGCATGGCAAAGGTCGCTGAAGAAAACATCCGCTTACTGTACCTATCCATGGTCCTAGAATCCTTATTAGGAGGATGGATAGGTACTGAAGGATGAGCTAGTTCCTTCTTGGTGGCTGCAGCCACCACCATGGCATCTGCTGGTACACCTTTTGTTAGGAATTGTTTGTCAACTGGTGCTGTGATGAATTTAGATGGCCTCTGAGGGGTGGGTTCCACAGAATCCGGGGCCGACCACGCCTTCCGAGCCACTACTTCCATAAGGGGGTCGAAAGGTGGAGACACCCAGGAGGTGGAGGGTCGAAAACCAAACACCTCCAGGTACACCGACTCGTCCTCGGAAGGATTAAGGGAAGACCAGTTCCCCCTCTGCTATAGGATTTCTAGGATGTCTGAGAAAGAGACATCCTCAGAGGGGGACTTTGGGGATCCCTCCGACTCATCCAAGTCGGTGTCAGATGTAATGGACTCATGGGAGTCCACATGCTTCCTCTTACATGTACTCTTATGCGGAGGCTCTGCTGACAGGTCAGGAGAAGCCTCGGAAGAGGAAGAAATTCCCAGTGGGGAAACCTGAGGCATTGGATCTCTGGGTCCGGGAGCAAGAGAGTGGGAAGAGACATCAGCAGGCACTGTAGTGGGAGGAGCTGACCATTGACTATGCCCTGGGGCTAGTACACTCCTCATCACCTCGAAGGCTCCCCTATCAGAAAGGCCAGAGGGCCCCCGCTCCGAAGAGGTCGGAACCCCAGGCTGCACCGACCGGGAAGGCTCCGAGGCCGATGTTGGGGCCGAGCTCACCAGCACCGACGCTCTGAGAGGGAGAACGGGCTTGGACAATGGTCCGATGCCACTCGCCCCCTCGGAGCCGACAAGAGAAACCAGGCGCCCGGATCCGTCCGAGGAAGGCATCAAGGAGGAGATCGGAGCCGAAGGGGGAGGTATCGGCTCCGATGCCACAACAGTCACGGCTCCGAGGAGCTCCGGCTCCAAACTCTGAGGGAGAGTCGAAGGAGGAAAAATAGGTGGAGTCGTAATAGCTACCGTCTGATGAGACTGGCTACAAATCATCTGGGCCAATGCCTGAGACTTTAACAGCCTACTTACCACTCTCTCAAGGTCATGATCTGAAAGTCTGGACGACCGAGAAGATCGGCTCCGATGGCTCCGCTCCGAGAGCAGGGGAAATCTCGGAGCCGAATGGATAGACTCCAATGAAGGGGATCTTGACCTCTTCTTAGATATGGATGGAGCCAAAGGAGCCGAGGACATGTCAGCTCCAGCCGGAGCAGACAGTGAATGCATGGACTCTGAGGTATCGGCACCGAGTGGTGCCGAGACCGGAACCTGTGACTCAGAGGGATCGGCTCCAGCCGGAGCCGATCTAGGCACATAGCCATCAGCCGAAGGCTTAGTACTCGGAGCCAACGGTTTTGCTGGTTTCAAAGGCCTCCCCGACACAGACTTAGTCAGGGAGCCCTCGGGCTTTAACAAGCCCCTCAGTATAAGTTTGTTCCTGCGCTCCTGCAGGACTCTTGGACTGAATGCATGACACACAGAACAAGAGTCCTGCAGGTGCAGGGGTCCCAGGCAGTAAACACAAGAAGTGTGACCGTCTGTCAGACATTTTCTGACAGCACGAGTCACACTTCTTAAAGCCTGAGACCTTAAGTTTCCTTTGGTTCCTTCGACATAACAGTGTCGAGGGATCACAAAAGGAAGAGAAAAAACACACACACAACACTCAAAAACAATAATATAACAATAAAAATATTAATTAATATACTGACACACCCAAACACTCCACAGGATCCCTAAGATAAATTAGGAAAAGGGCAGGCTTAAGGCCTAACCTAAGAGTGGAGGGGGAGGGATATAAGGGATAAAAGGGGAAGGTATAAAAAGGAATAGAATTTAAGGTAGTAGGTAACTACTGAAAAAAACAACTGGTTTTGTGAAAAGAATTAACTAAAAGGGTGACTGAACATTATATTTTAAAGACTTACCAGGAGCCGGTAAAAATAAGCACCTCGCAAGCGAAAGCGGCAAACGAGATCTGGGGAGTTGTTGCCTAGCATCATGGGATATAGGGTTGCCTTGAGCCGGTAAAATAAGCTCTCGAGCTTTAGTAAGTGGCCAAGTCGGAGCCGAGGATCAGCTCTGAACCCATCCAGCAAGAATGAAGGCGAGATTGACAACTTAACATCAATGGTTATAGATGACATTTCTGCTCGGTTCCTCTGTCTGGGCACAGCCTTTTGGAGAGGAACACTCCCACCTTCATTCTTGTCTCCAACATTTGTATCCTCCTTATTAACCTTGTTATTCTATCAGGGACAACGAGTGCTCCCATTATCCTACTCATAAAATTCCATTTGACTATCAAATGTTTTCTCGGCATCAAGACCCACCAATGTTATGAGTGTTTTCTTACACTTTGATTCCTTCTGGATAATCATTGCTCTATTAATGTTGTCAAAACGTTGGCCTTCCCTACACAGAACCACAATGATTCATATCTATCAAATTTGATAACACCTTTGCCATCCTCTTAGCTAGTATAGACACACACACACACACACACACACTTTATAATCATGGCTTAACATTGAAATGTGTCTACACAAAACTGTGTAAATTATATAAACAGCACTTAGTAGAAACAAGCTGTACCATGCATCTTAGCATTGATAACCTTTCTTTTAGGTTAACCCAAGGCTATTAGTGTGGCTGTTAGCTTGGGATACTTGTCCTATTAGGAAGGTGAAACTTCAATATTTGAAGATGTACATAGTTTTGTGTGTATTAAGTTAATAGGTTTTAGGGGGTATCGGGGTGTTTTTTTTGAGGGCTTTCAATAAAACAAAACGATTTGTAAGATGTGACATAAGCTCAAATTATATGACAACAAACAATTGTATAAAAGGTCAACTTGCCAAATAGTATATGCATTTAACACAAAAGCTGGAACTAGATGTCGCTCATCCAGTGAATATAAAACAGACGGACAGTTGTGGGCTTTATTACATACAAACACATCAGGATTGAGGCTTAGTAACAAACTTATAACCAGACTGACTACTGCACATATACATGTTAACACTCTGGCTGTTCACTCAAAATAGCACTGCTACCTGCACGTGCTCTCTATTTATACACGTGCCCCTACTTTGAAATGCTTTTTCAAGTTACAACACACCCTATGTTCTACATCCTCCCTCTCTGAGAAATAAGTCATGCACAGTAATAATGACAATAATCATTAACATGCAATTATACAGAACTAATTACAAGTGAAAGAATTATGTCCAGGTTGCTGTGTATTTTATACTAGGTCTAGAAATATGATCTGATCGTGTGATACAAAAATTAGGACTGGGTTTAGCAACAAGGACTGTCTTTAATGAATGTTCAACTTCAGGGACACCTGGGACATCATCATGAATGGGAATAGGTATTGAGACATTCCTTCAACAGGAACATCATCTGGATTGCTTTGTGATCTAGAGTCTGTATCACAGATACAATGCTGCAATACTGATTCAGACACTGGAAGAAGATGCCTGTGATTTCTTCTGTATTCTACACCCTCAGATTCCACTCGGTAAGATCTCCACTTGACACATACACCTCACACTTGACCAATTCAATCAAAACCTTTCACTGTTTGCATCCTCTCTCTCTCTCTCTCCTTTTAATGGACAAAGAAATCTGCTCATTTTATAATCGTTGGACTTCTGGAATGAATGCCTTTGAATAGTTGGGCTTTGATTGCTCTGATTTTTTTAGCATTAGGCACCAAAAAACAGAAACTGATAGGCAATACCTTTTATACCTCTGACGACCTGACGTCATGGAAGAAGGGACAGCAACCGACGCAGGACCCAAGACTTTATTAATCAGGCTGACTGAGGGCTACTGCAAGCAGATAACCCAAAAGTGATGACTGCAACAGTGAAACACAAAGAAAATCCTCAAGCTCCAAACAGCAGTTTGTGAAAGTGTTAATGCACCATGGCATTTTTAAGACAGGGGGAGCACTACTGCCAGTCTGTAAGGTCACCAAAGCTCAACAGCGTGTGACTGAATTCATGACATGACCCAAAAACATAAGTAATGCAGCAGAAAGTGTTAGACAAAGATGGCTTCTAGTAATCCACAACTCACACACAAACACAGCATTACCATAACAAAACATTTTGAAAACTGCACTCCCTAAAATGAAGCCAATATAACAGGCAGCGCATTACTGTTCACAATTCACTGTATAGAAGTACAATTACAGAATCTGGGGAAAAAAAATTCCACGCACAATCCCATAGTGTAACATGGCCATTCTGAAAGCACATTACTGGACTTGGGATTAGAGTCTTGTTTGGCATCTACTTCTCTGACGTACAGGCCAACACTAAGGGACTCTGGCTAACAAAGTTTGCAGATGGCTGCAAACTGGGAGCCATTATTGAATCCCCAAATGATGTGGATATTCTACAAAAGGGCCTTACAGAAACAGATGCCTGGTGCCAGAGCCATGGGCTCAAGCTTAATGCCAAGAAATGTATAGTCATCCCCTTTAGAAAAAAAAACATGTACCCATGAACTACCACATAGGTGGCAGGACACTAAACATCGAAAGTGTGATGAGAGACTTAGGGACACAAGTGGACAGTGGTCTCACCTTCGATAACCACATCGCCACAACAGTCAGGAAATCCTTCTACGTGGCACACCTCATCACTAAGGGCTTTTCATCCAGAAAAAAGGAGGTCATTGTCCCACTGTACTCATCCCTCATTAGACCCATTATAGAGTATAATGCCCCATTTGGTATGTACCTCACAAGACATCTGCAACAGCTAGAAAAACCACAGAAATACCTCACTAAAAGAATCACAGGCCTAAAGCAAATGCCATATGCTGACCGTCTAAAAAAAACTCCAGCTATACTCTGTGGCATATCATCTACTCAGAGGCTATCTCTGCTTAACATACAGGTCATGTCAAACCCTGAGCTGTTGGACATGCTCCACTTAAAGAAATCCCAATCCCTCAGAGCCACACACTCCAGGGATCTAAGCCTTATCATCACATTGAACAAAACACGCTGGAGGGATAGGTTCCTGACCCAGAGACTCCCCATATTCTGGAATAGACTGCCCATACATATCAAGCAGAGCACCTCATTGGCCCTCTTCAAAAGGAACCTTGATGATTGGATGGGAGATAGGAAATTCACCCCGGGGATCATGTCAGTCGCCCTGCTAGGCAGGGGCCCAGAGAAGTAAATATTGTGGGAAAAAATGTCCAGGGAATTGTTATGGCTAGGCTTGCATAGGCCTTAGGGCCGATAGCCTATTACCAACCTATGAATTAGCATGCAAAAACCCTAGGCTGAATTGATTACACAAGTGACGTTCAGGCAGTAAAAGGCAATTAGTTTTCACAGAAAGGTAAAAAATATTGTAAAGTGTGTATCTAACTGTATATATCTACATTTAGATAGACATACAGACATACACATTACTAAGCAAAGTTAATCATCAGTCCTTTTGCCTGGTGTTAAGCCTTCAGTACATATCCAAATGATGATGCCTCAAAAATGAGAAATGTTCTCCTGGGACCCTAGTGAATGAAACAATAAAAGATAATTTACTACTCCAGCACCTTGGTTAAAGCCAATAAAACTGAATTCTTTCACTGGAATCAGCATCCATTTCACACAATGATATGCATTATGAGGAAAAATACTATAGTGTTATTTCTCTACAATGTAGATGAGGAGGTAGTACCCTTTAGGGTTGCCCCTTTTTAAAGTGCTTACACTAGTGTTTCTTTTGTTGTTTAGGGTGTAAAGTTTAAAATATCTTCCCAGTAAATCTGTATGGGGCACTGCAGTGTTCTCTCCTAGGTTCAAACTCAGCTACTGCACACTGAAGATCCTGAAAAAGGTAAAACATATTTGAATCAATACCATTCGATTTTGTTTAAAAACTGATTTACTTTGAATTACTTCATGAGAGGAAGGGCCCATGTCGCAAGAAATGGTCCAGAAATATCCGCACAATAAATCTCTAGGATTGAGTGTTGAGATTGTGTGTTATTACTAAACTGTGAGGAACTGATACAAGTGGTTTAGATAGTACTGCAAGTGATGCATCTCCCAGCTTTAGGCCATCTACCAATTATGACCACATTCATGTAGGGCATCACTTGATCCCTTGTGGCATCATCTCTTGCACAAAATCATTCACCATTATCATTTACCTAAAATAAAGAAACTGGAATACAACATGTCAATAACTGAACGAAACTGCAGTACAACTTTACCTGGCACCCTTAGGTGTATTCTAGACTAGCGTCAGCAATGACTGAGGCACTGGATCTTATACATCCTAAACTGAATGTGCCTAAATGTCTTGTTTGGGCCATTTTGGGATGTCAACCACTGAAGATGGACTCCAGCAGACTACGGGTAGTACTTTCTTAGCATAATATACGTGCTCCAACAGCACTGTCAGCATTATAAATCTGTAAGTCAAACAAGAACAATTAAAACAATTTTATTTAAAATTTAACAAGTGCTATAAAAATAAAAATTTAATGTATTTTGGGATTCTGATGGCAAAATACACGTATATAAAAAGTTAAAATTATCAGCTCAAAATTAATTATATTTAAGAAGTTCCAGGCAATCTTTTTCCCTAATGCCTTTATATACCTTATAATGATGATTCAAATCCTTCTTGGTATGAATTTTGTATTTTGTTCCCAAAGCTCCATCAGGAGAAGATGTTCCATAAAAGACCCTTTCTATTCTGGAATGAACAAGTGCCATGGCACACATTACACAAGGTTCTCTAGTTACAAACAAGTCATACCCAGTACATATATAGCACACTCCATTTTCTTCAGCCTCAGCTGAACCACTGTTACCTGCTGAATATGAACTTGACACTGCAGGTCTGTAAGTCTCTGAAGGAATAAAAGAGCAGGCAGGATGGTCTCTGTAACTGTAAACCCCACCACCTTGTCCACTGGCTACAAGATCAATGCACACCATAACTGCATGCAGCAAAGGATTTATGCCATTTCTACAGTCATGACCAACTGCAAGAACCTCATTTATATTGGGCTGGACTACTGCTGCACCTACAGCTTCCATTCCTATTCCTGCACCTGCTTTTGCTGCTTCAATAGCCAATCCCATGTGCATATGCATTTTAACTTTTTCTTCTTTTGAGAAAAGCTGACCAGCAATTGCCTCAGTAATTTGCTTGTCTTCATGGAAGGATGTAGGCCAGTGACATTTGGCTTCTTCAAACTGTGGTCTTGTTAAAGGAGGATGTGCTGGTACTTTCACAAGAAATGGTTCACCAAGACCAGAGAAATCAAAGGACCCATTGAAAAGCACAGATAGAGACGGTATGATTTTAGTTTCATGTGCTTCTCTCACATCACTGACTAAGCATAAAAGAATTTCTAAAGGATGTGTGCTGCTCTTTTCCTTACATGGTCTGACTCTTTTAAGATGCTGTAAACATTTGAGTGGATATACACCTGCCACCTCTTTAACAAGCCTTGAGGTTTCTTTCTTGTTAAAAATAGGTGCTGCATATGCTGGTAAAAGGTCAACATCCTGTGACTTTTCATCGGAAAGAACTGGAATGACTTCCCAAGAAAACGGCTCCATTTCTTCAATTTTCATGCGCTTTTCTGGTGGCTTCATTGTAAATTTATTTTCAAGAGAAACCTATGCGCAAAAGGAATTCAAAAAAACAACATAAGCAAACTGAAAACCATTTGAGATTATGCACTTCATTTTATTACATTGTATCCATACATCTACTGTGCAGTTGTGCTACTATTACCACCTTGCAAAAAAGCACCACTAATGTTGACAGACCCTACAATAAGGTGAAAGAAGGAAGAAGACTTAGAATGGTGAAATGACAAAAAAAAAAAAAAAGAAAAAGAAAAATCATCTTGAGTGCCAATTTCCAGCCCATTATTCATACTTCCTTGCAGTTGAATGTTACATCTCTAGGAGCCTACATATATCCTTAAATTCCTGTGCATTTTATGGACAATGAAATTTATAAGTGCAAGTCAAATTATGTATATATACATACTCTTTTTTTATAAGACCCTGTTGCTCCTACTACTATTGGAACTATCTGGGTATCTTTTTTCCACATTGCTCTAGCTTCTGGTGGCAAATCCTGATATTTTATGACTTTGTCTCTCTCTGTACACAGGACACTGTAGTCAGTGGGTGTGGTGATTTCCATGATCAATGCTACTTTTGTCTTCTTTTCTTGGATCACTATATCTGGTTTTCTAGCATCTGTTTTTTGAACTGTTGGTAATGGATAATCCCATGTGATGTAGACTTCACCATTTTCTATGATCCTTTGTGGCTCATGTTTCCATGAAGAAAGTGTCAGAACCTCCTTGTCTACCATCTGAATATAATAATGTTCCTCCAGGAGTTCACAGACTTCATCTTCCATCTGGTTAATTTTGGGTGATTATATCTGAATTGATGATTTGACTCCTGATGAAATTCCTGAGGATTAGGCAGGGACTTGGGTTTGCTCAGGGGATTTGGTATTTCAGCTGGGTACGATGATCATAGGCAAGTACTAGGCAAGTCTGCAGATCATTATAAGCCTAGAAAAATATTCTGCAATTCCCCCAGCCTCAATGAAAAAACAAGCTAGACCAGGGAGAATTTGAGGCTGCCTATTCAATTATCTAGGTTTACCTTGAAGGTGGGAAGGGTGCTACTCTGCTTGACATGTGGCAGACGTTTGTTCCAGAGGTGAGGAATATGAATCTATCATACCAAAGTGCATTACTGATCTATTGGAGGTTTAGTTCCTTTAACCAGGCATGTGAGGTACTATTTGTTCTGTGAAGGACTAAGAGGTCAAAGAGGGTTGGATCTTTCATGGCTTGAAAAGATAGGCACAGACGTCCATGGAGGAGTCTCCATAAAAGAATGAGTACAGAGAAAGGGCTGCCAGTCTGTCCTGACAATTAAGATTTTTGAGACCACTGATCTTTTTAGTTATTAATCTCTGAGGTTTCCCAAGTTGACGAATATATGTTTAGAGAAATACAGGCCAAAAGGTGCATTACATTCAGTAATGGCTCTAATGAGATACGAGTAAAGGGGAATTAAGACTTCTTTGGCTCTAGTGGACATTCCTTTGGAAACTGCATGACACAGACAGAAGGCCTTCTGAACTACTAAGGAGACATGATGGTTTAGTAATAAGAAATTAGAAACAAGAGTGTCTTTACCTTTTACAATAGTGTCTGATTGAAGGGGTGTCTCACCATGTGAAAATATGTTTTGCTTGCCAAAATGAACTACACCGCACTTCTTCACACTTAATGACACCATTGTCCTTGGACCAAATGTAAACACGGTGTAACCCACGTTGTAACATTTGTGAGTCAACAGAAGACTGAATACCAACATTCAATTTACAGCGGTCTACAAACTTGGATAACTGTATGACAAGAGTGTTGGCTTGAAGGTCTGCAAAACAGATGTGAAGTAAAAGAGGGCCAACACTAAGCCCAGCAGTGCATAACTGGTAACGTCTTTGCCTTCAGAAATGACACCTGCAACTCTAACCACATGGGTTCTGTCAAGACAACCTTTTAGCTATCAACCCAACAACATAAGGATTACATTCAAATTTACAAGTCCTTCGGTTACACCTGCATGGGGAAACAGTGTCAAAGGCCTTGACCAGGTTGAAATATGCTACATGTACTGCATAACCACTACTGCTTCAGTTACTTTTTCAAAGAAATAAATAGGCAAAACTTTTGTTTCATAAAGCCAAACTGATAAGGACTCACAATTCAGAGATTTTTCAATGTCCAGATTAAGGAGGTCTGAGATGATATCCTCTACATCTTAGGCTAGTGAGATCAACAGGTCTATTGTTACCAGTGTCCACGGCCAGGGCACTGCTTTGTAATAGCACTACAATGTCTTTTCCAGTCTTCATGAATGTAGCCAGTGGAGAATGTTAGATTAAAAGGTTAAACTGAAGTTCAGACAGCCCATATTTGGCAGTGACAGGGGAACTGCTATATTATTAACACAGCCTATGAAAGAGGTGTTCTTCGCTTTTGAGAGGGCTGAGAGAATGTGTTCCATAGTAAGTAAAGGGGCTGGCTGTGGGCAGTGTAAAATTTGCCAACTTGGATATTAGCTATTTCATATGCGTAGAAGTGTGCATTATTACTGAAGACTAGCTCCAAGCATTACCGGGTATTGGTTCTTTCCTAACTTACTGACATAATGAAAGAAAGATTTTTAGTTATTTCTAGTTTTAGTGGATAATTTATTCAACTTTGAGATTCCCAATGGTTCCCTTAAGCCCTTTACTAGTTTATTAAGTGTGCCCTTAAGGAAGATAGAATGAGACTTGGTACAAGCATTAAGCAATTTCTTTCTCTTGTTATAATTTTTCATTTTAGTATTCCACTATAGGGTTTTTTTTAATTTCTCATTATATTTGATGCAAATAGTGAGATCTAGTTAAGCGGGAGGAGGAGGTTTTCCAATTCAATTCTCAGCTTAGGTACCTTCTGTGTGGAGTCTACCATGTACTTCCTACGTTTGCAAGGGTTTCCTCCCAGTGCTCTGGTTTCCTCCTCTATTCCAAAGGCATGCATTCAGGTGGATCAGGGACTCTAAACTGCCCACAGGTGTGAATAAATGCATGATGTGAAAAGAACTGGCAACCCACTTCCATTTCCCTCCTATGCCTTGAAACATCCACAGGTAGGAGTGCCTGTCCATGGGATCACTCAGTCAGATGAGACTCTTAACAGTGAGCAAGAAGTCAGAGGTAGAGCCAGCAGCTTTAACAATTGAGGAGGATTACAGCAGAATTTATTTAGGTCATCTACTAACTAAAGAAAGTTTGCTTTCGAGAAGTCCCTAAATAAAGTGGCATTTATGGGGAAAGTATCACCAGTTTTAAAGGAAAATGTCACTAATTTATGTTAACTTATCACAGCAAGGTGATACATATGGAAATGTGCAAGAAGTGGTCATATTTGTGAGGACTAGATCAAGGATACTGGGTCTTACATTTGGTATGGAAGATGTGAATTCAGTAGTAGGAGCTGAGAATTTGCATATTATTCCCCATGGTACAATAACTGGGCCAGACTACACAGAAATTATATTCAGATCATGCACCAATAATTACCAAGATAAAAATGGAGGGTAATAGAAGTAGGAAGAGATGGGCAACTTCCCCATATGCCTGTTAAAAGAAGAATTTATAAACAAGTGAAATTTGTTCTGGAGTACTTGCTAGCTTACCTAATAATTCTTGAAGTTATAGCTAGTGAGTGGGATAAAATGAAAGTGGAGTTTAAAAACAGGGTAGAAATAAAAGAAAGACATGATTAAGACATAAGAATTATTTTATTATTTAGAAGGTCTGACAAAGGTTAAAGTACTGCAGAATAAGGGGAATCTCACAGAACAAGAAGAGGTAGAAAAGTAAGGG
The DNA here is from genome assembly GCF_019279795.1 of Protopterus annectens. Taxonomy (NCBI): domain Eukaryota; kingdom Metazoa; phylum Chordata; order Ceratodontiformes; family Protopteridae; genus Protopterus; species Protopterus annectens. Next base: position 1,825,738,985 of record NC_056737.1, read on the forward strand.
AGTATCTGGATAATATGCAGGGGTTTAGAAAGACTGCAGTTAAGTGACTATTTTTTTTATAACAATTCCAGAGTACAAAACCTTTTAACACAACGACTTAGGCAACAGAATGTTGAAAGGTCTGTCGTCAAACTTATGGAACCTATAACAAGAAAAATGACCAGAGATCCTGTACAGGTTTGAGAGATATTCCCGAAATGTTATGATAATCTGTACACAGCAGATTAATGTGTGAAAATATTTGTAGAAGACTTAATTTATGCCAAGGTTTGAGGTAGACGAGGCTCAACAACCAACAGTTCAAGAACAGATGGTATTCCTGTGGAGGTATGGAAATTAGGAGAGAATAAACTGATAAAGATCTGGAAGATTTTGTTTAACAGTATTTTAAAAGAAGGAAGCACCAACATTTTGGAAGAAAGCTATGGTGGCTGTGTTACCTAAAAGATGACAAAGACCCTTCAGACCTAGCTTCATAAAGACCCATTTCACTTTTCAAACCATGATTATAAAGTATTTGCCTACAGTTGATAAAAGAATGGCAAAGGTGTTGCCAAAAGTGATTGATGTGGATCAATATGTTTTTTTTTTGGAGGGGAGACAAACATTTGACAACATTAATAGAACAATGATGCTCCATAGGGAAGCAAAATGTAAGAAAATACAGCTGTTGTTGGTGGGTCTTGATACAGAGACACCATGTGACATAGTAAGATGGGATTGTGAATAGGGCAATGGAAGCATTTGTACTCCCTGATATGATAATAAGGTTAATTAGAAGAACATATGATGGATTGGAGGCAAAAATTAAAATGGGAGGGTTCCAATCTGATAAGTTGTATCTGAACAGAGAAGCCAGGCTTGGGTGTCCTCTTTTCCCTTTGTTATTTGCTTTATGTTTAGAGTTATTGGCAAAGAAAATAATGGACTCAAATACATGGATATAACTGATATGGTAATCAAGAAAAGTCGGATTATTTTGTACCAGATAAATCAAGAAATGGATATCTCAGTGCTGTGGAACATTTTGAGACAGTTTCAAGTCTTTTTGGGATATAAAATTAATGAAGATAAAACAAAGGCTATAGCCATAAATTATGTACCCACACACAAACTGGTTCAGCAATACCCATATTTAACAATAACATGAATTATTTAAGAGTATGGATTAAAAAGGCTTCTGTTACGGCAGCTAACGATATGTGGGAAGAGACTAAACAAAAGATAAAATTGAGAAACTGGAAACCCTTTATGGATATGGATAGTAAGATACAAGCAATGAAAATGGTTTTTAGCCCCCTTAGTCTTGTAATCGGGTCAGGCATACTTCTAGCAACCTAAGGAGAAGTTGTGGACAAAAATAAAGAATTGAAGGAATTTATCTGGGATGGAAAAGAGGGCAAGAGTTAAGTAGGATAAGTTGATCCTTCCAATAGGACAAGGTGGTTTAGGTTTACCTGATTTGACAGGATATTTTAGAGCTACAGTTAAGGTTAATATACATAACACAAGCAACAAAAGTATAAGGTTATAATTCAAAGTGGAAAGTGCTGATTGATGAAGCAAGGGGGACGTTCAAGAAGAGGGTGGATTTTGATTGGGGTTCCAAGGTATGTGCTCCCAATTAAAAACAATTTGAGTTTAAATTGTGCATTCTATTAATTTTATTATGCTACACACTGTCTTACTAAAGACACATTTAGGTAATTTTATAGTGCTTTCAAAGAACCGAAAGTTGGCTTTGGATTTTCTATTAGTGCTTGACATTATAATAGAACTTTTAAATGTGAAAAAAAAAATAGAAAATCTGACAGCTGTGAAGGTAAACAAATAAAACTAAAGATAAGACATGTTATGTCTTGCATTGTTTTTTTTTTATAAACTGTAACCAGCAGTACAAACTACAATGAGGAACAGAAACTGTCAGTGCATATGGACACTGGTGCCCAGCCCTCCTAATTATGAAGTTCCGTAATTCCCTTCAGTTCAGGGGACCATAAGCTGACAGCATGGACACATATGCCGATAGAAAATACAGCACTTTATAACAAAATCTTTAATGTGCGACATTGTGGCTAGCTTTGCTGGTGTACAGAGATGAAGTCCTGACTATAACCTAAGTGATCCAAGCTCAGTTAGTGCCTTGAGCACCTGCTGGAACTGGTGGGGATGGAAGTGGGTTGATGAGGCATTGCCTGCTCATCTCTTCTGAGTGGAGGCCTTCTGAGGAAGGGGATGCTTCATGAGCTCCAGTGGTGATACTGGGAAGTGGGTTGATGAGGCATTGCCTGCTCATCTCTTCTGAGTGGAGGCCTTCTGAGGAAGGGGATGCTTCATGAGCTCCAGTGGTGATACTGGGAACCATAACATAGTTGGGGGAATTTCCCTCACAGCACCAATGCACCCCATTCCACAGAGTGATGTAGCTCAACACATCAGCAAGAGGAAAGCTTAATTAAAAAAAAAAAAATCCATGGCCGGTGCAGTACAATGATAGACTCCTCTGTGGCAGAAAAAAATCTGGAGAACTTACTCATAGGTGGTTGAGGGCCTCCCTGTGTGTAGGCCTCTCCTATAAGGGGCACCCTTCCCTGGTGTGTGTCAAACAAGTGTTGGACTCTCTTTAGACAGGAGTACTGCTGAGCTAGATATAAAGGAGTCTGAAATTAGTGGTGCATGTATGGTGCAAAACCACACACAACACACCACACACACACATACACACCACTACATATGCAGAGGTTTTGAAGAATATTCCCACAAAAGCCTTGGATGTATCTGAAGAAGCCACAAATTAAACCAGACCCTCAAGTCATACATATAACATATTAGAAACATAGGAACAATATGAAGTATTGCCATCCTTTACATGACTTATGTGCTTACCTCTCAAAAGGAGCAGGGCTGTAAATGAGAATCCTAGGTATAAATTATGAAGGCTTCTCAATGACCAAAATAACGTATACAGAATCACCATTATCATGGTAGTGGGGAAGGTCCATAACAGGAAAATATCTGGAGTTAACAATGAAGTAAAGTAAATTCAAAAGCCCTATAAGAAAGACATTGTAATCTAGCAATCACAAATACATGTTAGTAACTGATGATTCAGCTGTTAAGTAAAGACCCACACCTCAATGGACTTTGTAAGAAACCAGTGAGGGAGTGTACTATTTGACATTTGTAGGATTTCACATTATCAGCAGAAACTATGGACAAAATGTGCAACTTAAATATCATTAAAATTGGGAACAGAGCAACAATTTTTGCTGACGTGTGCCTATTCATGCCCTACATGCATGAAATTTTGACAGCAATTTCCTTACCCCAGAGTTCCTTTCCTATACTTTATATTGTACTGCCAAGGTAAGTTCTACAAGAAAATCCCCCGCATTCAGTAAACTTCCATGCAGGACTGGCTTATTCCTGCACGGAATGGACTGTTCCCATGCAGCACGCCACGTATATTTATGAAGACGTGCTGCTGTGCTGTAATACGGACACGGTTCTGTGCACGAGTACGGGGGGGGGAGTGTCTGAGAGCAGTGCTCTCACAATACAAATGGCCCCTGCACACCAGAATTGCCGTACGGCAATTTAAATAGAGCGAGATCGCTTGTTACACCTCCCAACCCGTCAGAGTAAGAAATCTGGACAAAGCAATAATGGACAACTGTCCCTACAAACCTACAAAATTGATAGAATAACAGGTTTAGCATTAGCATAAATTTTCGGAAGGGTATAAATTATATAATGTACACCTCCCAACCCATCAGAGTAAGAAATCTGGACAAAGCCATACGGGACAATTGTCCCTACAAACCTAGAAAGTTGATAGAACAGGTTTAGCATTAGCATAAATTTTCGGAAGGGTATGAAGTATATAAAGCACACCTCCCAACCTGCCCCTTTAAGCACTACCAACCTTAGCTAAGCAGGTTTGCCTGTAGCTTAGTTTAGCTCAGCATATTCAGAACTGCCCAATCATGGCAAAATGCGGGAAGCCGGCTGTATTTAAACCCCACAGGCAGGAATACAGCTCATAACTGGTTGTAGCTCCCCACTGTAGGCAGTATGGCAAGTGTTGGAGAGGGCATGCACTTTTGGGTGCAGCACTGGAGCATACAGGAGTTCAAGGTCATGGTAGGGCTCCTTATAAAAAAAAATGACGTGAGACTGCTGCAGGATCAGTACCAGGGCTCCCAATACAAAGTGGAAGCCTGGGAAAGTCTTGCCTGTGATCTCAGCAGTGCCACTGGTATCCCTCAGACTGTTGAGCAGGTTCAGCACCACTATGCCGACTTGAAACAGAGGAAGAGGGAGCTCTTGGAACAATGGGTCCAAGAAGCAAGACAGAAGAGTGATGTCCCAGCAGTGTGTAAGTATTCATAGCAATAACTGTTTACCAAAGTCCAGCCTGTGTATGTGATGGATAGGTATGCATAAATGTTTCTATATTTTCCATTACAGCTCCAGCTGAGCAGGTTGTGAACCAGAAAGCCCATGCCAGCAGGTTGCAAAGGCTGCATTGCGAGGCTGGTGAGTAATAATCTAGCTTGTACTATGCATACCAAATAAATATAAAGGAGTAGAATGCTAGCTGGCATTATTAAAACTGGGTATGGTTTAAACTGAATAAGGCAGACAATATTACAGTAATAGTCTCATATAGGTTATATATTAATAAAATGTAATTGCCTGTGAATAAATATCTAAACCCTGGACTGGTTGTGTTACTCTGGTATGGTATGATTTGAAATGTGTACAAGTTATGCATAGCAACTATAGCTCTGAAGGCATTAAACAATCAAGTCTCATCTGACAAAGTGCCTCTATAACACACGAGATTAACTGATATTACAAATGTCATGCACCAAGATCTGATATGTGAATACTAACGTTGTGTTAATCACTGTTTTCCACACTGTGCTATGTGAACAGGTATGTAATGTTGTAAATAAAAGGTCAGATTGTACAACAAAGACAAAATGCGAAAGAAATCATTCAAAAAAGAGACAGCAGTTTCACAATAGCTCCCTGTGATGAAACACACACTTGTCATATTTTTAGAAGACACAGCCATGGTTTGAATCCCAGGAGTGATAGTAAGCTGTATGCATAATTTTAACTAAGATTTTGTGAAAATGTGTAGAAACAGTCAGGTAGTATTAACAAACATTCCCTCCACAGGTCTCCCAGGTAAGATAAGGTATAAAGTAGCTATAAGAAGGCGGTAGTTATACTGTGTCCCACACCCATGGGTCCAACGCTAAGGCTGCAAATGACAGCAAGATAAGTACATACACCAAGTGGTCTCTCACAAGAAATATTTTAAAGCATAATACTGTCACAGCTACAGGTCCCTGCTAACAAAAACCAGGGTGACTAATAGAAATAAAGGCAGTGTGTTGTCAGTAGTACACACACAAAACAGTATGAGTGCACATATGTAACCCTGACTATGGGAATATGGGCAGAAACAGTCATGTAGTATTAGCAAACATTCTCTCCACAGATCTACCAGGTAAGAGAAAGTTTAAAGTAGCTATAAGAAGGCTGTAATTATACTGTGTACAAACATACCACTGCCCAACCCAAGGCTATAGTTGTTGTAATAATACCTGTAGAGTAATGAGTAGAGCAATGATCATTAAATCTGTGACCACTGCAGGAATCTACATCTGTTAACTGACACCCCCCATCTTATCTTCACCAATAATCTAAACACATAAATAAATGAATGGGTATGTTTTCCACCACTCCTACTGTTGGGACATGTGTCCTGTTGTTCTAAAAACGCTGAAATGTATTCCAATTAATGTTCCTTGTTCAAATACCATCATTGGTGGCCTGTTACTATCAATGTAAACTGCATGCTGGTGTAATGCCCACTGTGGTTCCATATATGCATGTGTTCTGTTTGATATGCAAATGTTACATATGTGTTATATTGGGTTAATGGGAATATTCATGCATGCTGTTATAACTAATCCTGGAATGTGTTAAGCATTACTAACCAACATATGTTCTAAAACTGCAACACCACAGCACGTCAGGGAAGGCTGATCCCAGAGGATCCACCTCTCCCGCCTCATCTGGCCATGGCACCGGGTCCCAGCACGCCTGGGACCCACCCCCAGGGCCTCCACGTCCACTGGTCCTGCACCACCTTTGGGTGGAACTGCCTCAGGGGATGGGGCTGGCCCCCCCATGGGTGCGGACAGGATCCTG